>NW_028227259.1:140121488-140191947 GCF_978045245.1 Mus caroli | reverse complement strand
ATTTCCGGCCCCACACAAACCAGGCCTACTGGTACATACTTACAGCTCTACTACTCCCTGGACTACATAAAACCCTGAAACAAAACAAAACAACCCAGCACTCGGGAGGCAGAGGCAGGCGAATTTCTGAGTTTGAGGCCAGCCTGGTCTACAAAGTGAGTGCCAGGACAGCCAGGGCTACACAGAAAAACCCTTTCTCGAAAAACCAAAAACCAAACCAAAACAAAACAAACAAAACAAAACAAACAAAAACAAACCAAACAAACAACAAAAAAACCCAAGCCAGGCGTGGTGTCACATGCCTTTAATTCCAGCACTTGGGAGGCAGAGGCAGGCGGATTTCTGAGTTCGAGGCCAGCCTGGTCTACAGAGTGAGTACCACCAGGACAGTCAGGGCTACACAGAGAAACCCTGTCTCAAAAAAACAAAAAAGATTCATGGGACCATCACACCATTTCTCAAATAGACTCTTTTCTAGTAGATGGGAAGTGTTTATAGCAAATCAAAAGCTATCATTCTGAGCTTAGAGATGGTAAAGTCAAGGTCTTGAGAGGCACCAGGAGCCCTAGCAGAATCACAACTGATCTTGCTCAATGACATTCATGCTTGCTTTCTTTTCTAACCTCCTTTTTCTCAATGTAGACTCATTAGTGTCTTAGGCTAGCCTCGAGCTCAGTACTTAAAGGATGACCCTTCACTTCTGACCCGCCAGCCTTCACCTCTCCAGTGCTGGGATTGCCAACATGGACAGCCACACCCATGTCATGTGATATTAGAATGCACCTAGAGCCTTATGCACGCTAGGCAAGCATTCTACCAATGGACCTATATCCCAGGCCATAAAATTGGTTGAGTCCTTTTGCTGTAAATCCCTCAGAAGTGAGCATGGGAATCCTTAGTGGGCACAGCTCTGCATCTTTCTATTTTGTATCCACTAGACTTCTATGGGACAGGGGAATGAAAGCATGTAGCAGGCTTACATGCATCTTTGTACCTCACATAAAAGACTGCTGTCAAAGCTGGCCAGGGCTCATTGAATTCCAGTCCTGGATGTAAAGCTGGTCCAGTGACTGACCCTTCTGTCTTCTCTCCTGCTCTAGTTCTAAGCCCTCCGACTTCCACAGCTCTGCCTCCGTCTGTCACAAAAGAAGACTGGGCACGGCACACTGGGCCGGCAGGTAAAGAGCCCGCTCTCCCCACTGGAAGGGTTGGACGAGACAGGCAGGGATGGGAACTAAGGAAGCTCTTCTAGAGACACAGGAAAGGGACTTGAGCAAAGGCTTTGGGGTAGATGGTAGAGATGAGCAGATGGGAGCGGATGACACCCAGAGCTCTGAAAAATTAAGGGTGGATAAGAGCTTTCTTTCTCTGTAGCCCTGGGACTCCCTTTGTAGATGAGGCTGGCCCTCAACTCACAGAGATCCACCTGCTTCTGCCTCTTGAGTGCTGGGATTAAAGATTTCTTTAAAATGCTTGAGTCAAATTAGGGGTTGCTGTTAAGGTGGGGAATTAAGAGCCCATGAGAAGGAACTCAAATCAGGAATCAAGATTAGAGGTAAGTTTGGAATTAAAACTACAGGTATCACTGTGTGATTAAAATTACGATAATTTAAGATTCAGGAGTTGAGGGGTGGAACTCAGGTGGTTGACTGTCTGCTGATCAAGAACAAGCCCAAGGGCTGGTGAGATGGCTCAGTGGGTAAGAGCACCCGACTGCTCTTCCGAAGGTCCAGAGTTCAAATCCCAGCAACCACATGGTGGCTCACAACCATCCTTAACGAGATCTGGCGCCCTCTTCTGGAGTGTCTGAAGACAGCTACAGTGTACTTACATATAATAAATAAATAAATCTTTAAAAAAAAAAAAAAAAAAAAGAACAAGCCCAAGCCGGGCAGTGGTGGTGCATGCCTTTAATCCCAGCACTTGGGAAGCAGAGGCAGGTGGATCTCTGAGTTCAAAGCCAGCCTGGTCTACAGAGTGAGTTCCAGGACAGCCAAGGCTACACAGAAACCCTGTCTCAAAAAAACAAAACAACAACAAAAAAGAACAAGCCCATCTGAAGGACCACGTAAACCACGAGTGCTGGGTCACACCAAATTGAAGCAAGACCTTGCCTCAAAAACCCAAAAGCTTTTAATCCTAGCATTCGGGAGACAGATCTCTTCTGAGATCAGTCCCTTTTTTTTTTGTTTTTGTTTTTTTGTTTTGTTTTTAAAGATTTATTTATTTATTATATGTAAGTACACTGTAGCTGTCTTCAGACACTCCAGAAGAGGGCGCCAGATCTCGTTACGGATGGTTGTGAGCCACCATGTGGTTGCTGGGATTTGAACTCTGGACCTTTGGAAGAGCAGTCGGGTGCTCTTACCCACTGAGCCATCTCACCAGCCCTTTTTTGTTTTTTCGAGACAGGGTTTCTCTGTATAGCCCTGGCTGTCCTGGAACTCACTTTGTACACCAGGCTGGCCTCAAACTCAGAAATCCTCCTGCCTCTGCCTCCCAAGTGCTGGGATTAAAGGCATGGGCCACCACACCTGGAGATCAGGCCTAACTACATAGTGAGTTCTAGCCCTGCCAAGGCTACATACTGAGAGCTTATCTTGGGAAAAAAAGAAAATGGGGAGGAAAATCCTAAAAGATGATTTTTACTAGACAGTGCGGTGACTCTGTGACTGAGGCAAAGTAAACTGTGGGTGTGGAAATGGCCTTCTTGTTCCCTTCAAAGGCTCCCTTGTCTCCACAGCTACAGGAGTTGGTGCCTTGCCTTCCAGGGACACAGTGAGGCTGACGACAGCAGCCTGGGCCTCAGGGAAGAAAAGTAAGTGGCCCTGCCTGGGTCCCGCAACGGGAGGGAGCAGGTGGGCCACGGGCTGCAATAGGGAGGGGAGCCTGCAGTCCCAGGTCATCCCCTGGCACCGGCCTGTGCGCCCCGCAGGCGGGAGGCTGAGGCTGGTCGGGGGCCCGAGCCCGTGCCGCGGCCGAGTGGAGGTGCTGTACGCCGGGGGTTGGGGCACCGTGTGCGACGATGACTGGGACTTCGCGGATGCGCGCGTGGCCTGTCGCGAGGCGGGTTGCGGGCCCGCGCTAGGCGCCACGGGCCTCGGTCATTTTGGCTATGGCCGAGGCCCTGTGCTGCTGGACAACGTAGGCTGCACCGGTACCGAGGCCCGCCTCAGCGACTGCTTCCACCTGGGCTGGGGACAGCACAACTGCGGCCACCACGAAGACGCCGGAGCGCTATGTGCAGGTGAAGCTGTGGCGTGAGAAGGAGTGGAGCCGGAGTAGTGGGCGGGGCCCGACCCATAGGAGATGCGGGCGGGGCTCATATGGAGGAAAGGCAGAGCTGTGCAAGCTGGGTGAGGACCCATGAATGCATGCGCTCACATCTATGGGCGGGTCTGAATCAGGAGAGGGGCGGGGCATCCTGTAGGGGCGGGACAAGATGTGGTTGAGCTGGGCGATGCGTGGGCCACGACGGTCCTGTGGGCGGAGCCTCTTGTAGCTCACAGTCGCGGGTGGGGCCGAGTCTGAGGAGGCCTGGGTGGGTCGTGCGCAGGAGCTCCCTGCTGTGGGAGCGAGCGGAAGCTGTGTAGCTTTCTGGCTGGCCTAAGACTGGGAAGGCGAAAGTGAAGCAGGGCATAGGGCTTGTGGGCGGGGCCTGATAGCAGGCGCTGAGATGGAGGAATGGGCGTGGCGCTCTCTGCTGCACTGCAGCGGAAGTATTGCGCATAGCGGGGGTAGCCCGGCACTCTCCGCTGCTGAGCCTTAGGGGCGTAACCGGAAGGGCGAGTTGTCTGCAGGGGGCGACTAGGGCGCGGTCACTCGTGCTGTGCTATCCAATTTATAGTCTCTCTCTGCTGCTAGTGATTGGTAGGAAGCAGGAGGTGCTGACCGCTTTCCCAAAACTAGCCTTTGACTTTTCAGAGATACCAATGAAAACAGGCGTGTACAAAGTCTGGCAGGACATTGTCAATCCCTTGTTCTCCTATCTCCACCTTTACTTGATGCCCAGACCTAGGGGGCCCTCCAGTCTCCTACCTTAGGTTGGCAGGTCTTTGAGGTTCTTTCTGTCTTTCTGTACAACTTGAGAAGGTTAGGAGAATTGATCTGGTTCTAGGGAGCATGTTCCCCACCATGACAGCCATCTCTTTTTTTATGCCCCTGCTGAGCCAGGCCCAGAGGAACTGGGACTCCAAGTCCAGCAGGCTGGTTCTGAGACCACCCGAATGCCCAGTCCTCGGCCCAGAGATGGTAGGTGTTTACTGCCACTGAAAATGAGGTTGGAACTTTAGGGATAAGATGGACCTGGAGTGATAAAACACTACAGCAACCTAGAGATTTCTCCACTTGGGATCAAAACAAACTGAAGAAATGAGAGAATACAGAATTAGGCATGGTGGCCTATGGCTTTCATTCCAGCATTCTGGAGACTTGGGTCAGAAGGACAGTAACTTCAAGGCCTGCCTGAACAACATACAAGGGCTCATGGAAAAACAAACAACAAATTAGCCTAGGGAATGTAGGTGTGGAAGTGGGGACAGTAAACTTTGAGGGTCAGGATAAGACATGGTCATAGTTTGCAAACAGCCTGTGGCTAAGGGGCTGAGACTGTCTGTTGAGGGTCTCACTACATAGCTCTGGCTGACCATTGCTGTGTAGAACAGGCTAGGCTTGAACTCACAGAGATCTGCTTGCCTCTGCCTCCTTAGTGTTGGGATCAGAGGTGTGTGCCAACTTGTCCAGCATTATTTATTGGTGTCTGTGTACCCGTGTATATGTGTACCCGTGTATATGTGTACCCGTGTATATGCATGTATATGTTCACACATGTGAAGACAAAACAGTATGAAGGAATGTGAAGGTCAGAGGACAACCTGTGCGAGTTGTTCTTGGGTATAGAACTGAAGTCATCTGGCTTGGTGGCAAGTGCCCTCAACTGTAGAGCCATCTCTTGGGTCCCATGATTCCATGGGCTCTTCTGACCCGGGCCTTATCTCCAACACAGGGCACCTCCGTCTGGCTAGTGGAACACACCGATGTGAGGGGCGCGTAGAACTCTTCCTAGGACAAAGGTGGGGCACTGTTTGCGATGATGCCTGGGACCTACGGGCAGCCATTGTCCTGTGCCGTCAGCTGGGATGTGGCCAGGCTCTGGCAGCCCCAGGAGAGGCCCACTTTGGCCCAGGCCGAGGCCCAATCCTCTTGGACAATGTCAAATGCCGAGGAGATGAGAGCACCTTGCTACTGTGCTCTCATATCCGCTGGGATGTCCACAACTGTGACCACAGCGAGGATGCCAGTGTCTTGTGCCAGCCATTGTGACCCAGATGGCTCTGTACTCCATACCATATCAAAGGAGCCTATGGGGAACTGACTGTCCTTTCCCAGGATGCCTTCCTATGATAGCTCGGGTTCCTGGTACTCCTTTCTCCCCATGCATGGGAGATGCAGTACCTGCCCGAGTCCTCTTACTGTGTGTCCCGAGACTGTTATCACCGGCGGAAGGCCCAATACAGTGAACATAGCAATGTTTTGCTCAGCCAACTCAGAAAATGTGGGAGAATAACCCACTTCTCTTTGGGGGAACTCATTTATATAGTACCCCCGATCCTTCCTCTCTGCACCCACATCCATGAGGCTTGGGCTGTCTGTCTGTAAATGCCTTCAAAACCTTCCCGTGACCTATCTTGGTCTCCTGCTAAAAGTGGGGAGACAAAAGGGGTTGGGGTGCTCTTTTCTATAAACTGGCAGGGGACTGCAGAAGAACCCAGGCCATCACCTTCCCTGCTGGGTGAGGACCTGGACTCAGATGGTGCTCCGATGAACAAGGGGGCTGCAGGGGCCAAAGCAGGGACCAGAGGAGCCCTTCCTGCAGCTTCTCTGATTTCCACTGCCCCCTCCCCCCCATACAGAGCCTCTACTTTGCAGTAACAAAGAACCCTGGAGGCCCATAGCCACTGTCCATAGGTGCCAAGTAAATAAAGCATTATCTCTCCCAGTCTTTTAACTGAGGTCATTGTTTGAAAACCTGTACCATGGCTGCTGGAAAAACTCCAGGAAGGACTTTCTGGAGAAAACTGGTGTGGCGATGAAAGGCTGTGGTCCAAGAGCAGCAGCATCCAGTTCTCCAGGGTCCATCACGGCCGGGAAATGCTGACTCACCATGGCAAGCCTCAGGCTCCTCAGTGGAGCGTCTGGTCATCCTCCATTCGGCTACACACACACAAATGGAGATCCAGGAAAGGAGAGGCAGTACGGCACGCTGGTGCATGTTTGTAATGACCGTGCTCCGGTGCTGAGGAAGGGTGTGCTGCGGGTGGGGTGGGGTTGGCGTCCAGGCCAGCCAGAGCTGCAGAGTGAGAGAAGCTGACTGAATAGGCCCAGAAAATAAAATGGCAAAAAAAAAACCCAGAAAACAAAACAAAACAAAACAAAACAAAAACCTCCTCTGGTCAACCTGTGATACTCCCTCTTTAAAGGAATCACAGGAATGAAGATCAGGAGTTCAAGGCCATCCTCAACTACATAGCCATTCAAGGCCAGCTTGGACTATGAGATACCTGGGGGTAGGGGTTGCTGGGAGAGCCTGCCTGAATTAGTGGTGGCAAAGATCTGTAATTCCAGCACTTACATGCGTAAGCAGGTGGACTAGGAGTTTAAGGCAGCCTGAACTTCTAGAAAGGCCACGCTACCTTCTCCACTTTCTCTGTCTATGAATTTCTATATTAGTTTTGTTTGCTTTTTGTTTTAGTTTTTCAAGACAAGTTGTTTTTGTTTGTTTGTGTGTGTGTTTGTTTGCTGTATAGCCCCGGCTTTCCTGTAACCTGGTCTATAGACCATGCTAATCTTAAATTCAGAGGGCTGGCATCCATTTTCATGTGTGAGTTGTTATATTTTGTTCTCATTCATTGCTGCCCTCTTTATGCCTTTGCTGTTCTCTGATGCTTCCTTTAGACTCCATTCCTGCTTGCTTGGGTTGGTTTGATTGCTTTGTTTGGCTTTGGTAGGACTGGGGCTTAAACCTAGGACCTGAATCATGGAAGGCAAGTACTCGACCACTGAGCCACAGCCACAAACTCCAATTCTGGTTTCTTTCCTCCCCACCCCACCCCCCACCCCCGCGCAAAGATTTATTACTGAGTGTGCCTGTGCGTAGTGATGGTGATGATGATGATGGTGATGGTGATGATGATGATGATGATGGTGGTGATGGTGATGATGATGATACAGGGCGTCCAGTTCTATCACACGCAGACCCCCTTGGTGCAAGCTTTCTCCTCAAATGCTGAGCTAGGCTAAAGGCCAGCAAGCTCCGGAAGTCATCCAGTCTCTGCCCTCTGTAGTACCACAGTTATAGATGCATTCCTGGCCACTCAGGTTTTACTCCTGGGTGCTGGAATCCCCACTCAGGTCCCCAACTTTGCACAATGATTCCTCTTACCCACTGAAACATCTCTGCAGCCCCTTTTTTATTGGTAGATTTTTATTTTGTGTATAAATGTTTTCATACATGGCTGAATGTTGCCCACGTGTATACCCTGTGTTCTCCACAGTCACAAAGCGTTGGAGCCCCCTGGTAGTGGAGTTATGATGATTGTAAACCACACCACCTGGGTGCTGGGAACTGAGCTCAGGGGTTCTGCAAGAGCAAGTGCCCTAACTGCTGCCCCTCTTACTTTAAAAAAAAAAAAAAAAAAAAAGGCTAATGCATGCATGTTTGAATACCTGTGTAGTACACGTCACAGGAATTCTTTCCTTCCATGCGGATATCAGAGATTCTTGATACCTGCTAAGCCATCACGCCAGCCTTGGCCCCTCATCATCTATACCATCTGTGCTTGTCTCTACGTTCCTGAGGATGACTTTAAGTTCTGGTGAGTTTTTCGAACTGCAGCAGGCTAGCCTCCCTTGTGTATTTGTTGTCGCACCTGCCTGACAACCCGAATGGGAGCCAAACATTGAGGATTGATGGATTAGCAAAAAGAGAAGAGGAAAAAAAAAAATTATGAGGCAGCTGGGATTGACTTCCTGTAAGGTCAAACTCCAAACTTCCAGGGTCTTCCCACTCAGGCACTGCTCCGGGAAGTGTTCTTTTTTTTTTTTTTTTTTTTTAAAGATTTATTTATTTATTATATGTAAGTACACTGTAGCTGTCTTCAGACACTCCAGAAGAGGGAGTCAGATCTTGTTACTGATGGTTGTGAGCCACCATGTGGTTGCTGGGATTTGAACTCCTGACCTTCGGAAGAGCAGTCGGGTGCTCTTACCCACTGAGCCATCTCACCAGCCCCTCCGGGAAGTGTTCTTAACCACTGTGCAAACGGAGGAAACAAAAGATCACGGAAAGGTCCAGGGTTTTGCTGGGTCAACAACAACAAAAAAGAACCATCAGAGGCCAGGTGTTGGGATTCCCACTGGAGCCCCGTAAGCCTCGACGGCCTGGGCGGACAGGGTAGGACGTGACGTAGCCCTGCCTTTCCGGGCCCCAACAACTCGCGCCTTCCTGCTGAGTCACCGCCAGAGCTCAGGGGAGAGGCCGCCCTGGGTGGGAACTGAAGCCACGCCTCTATCTTACTGAAGGATTTTGATTGGGTAGCTTTGAAACTGATTCAGCCAGTCGCAGCAAACTGGAAGGTTGCTGGTTGGGTGGGGCAGGGGCGGGGCCACGCTCTTCGAGACCTTTCCATGCCTCCGGGCGGGTCATTTTTTTGTGCAGAGTTGTAGGTTTGACAAAGGAATTGAGTCCCCGGTGCAGCCCATATAAGGGAAGGAAGGTCAAGCATTCCCAAGACACTGGAGTTTAGGCGACATTTTCAGTCCCTGCGGACGTTTGCGGATTACAGAGAGTATTTACCAAGAACAACCTCTGTGCCACAAGGCGGCTTCCCTCCTCACCACCCCACCCCCACTCCCCTTTTAAAAATGCTTTAGTCAAGGTCTCATGCAGTTCAGGGTGGCTCGCCAGAGGTGACTTTGTGGTTTTTGAATTTTATTTCTTCCTCTGCCCACCCAAATTGGGGTTACAGGTGCATGCCACCCCTGCTCATTTATGCAATTCTGAGGAACCCAGGACTTCACATATGCTAGGCAAATGCTCGACCAACTGAGCTATATCCTAAAGCTCTCTACTGATATTTTCATAAAAGACCATTTGGTTGGTTTTGTTTTTTTCGAGACAGTTTTTCTGTATGACGCTGGCTGCCCTGGATGGAACTCAGTCTGTAGACCAGGCAGGCCTCAAACTCAAAGACCTGCTTGCTGAGATGAAAGGCGTGAGACGCCTGCCACCACTTTCACAGAGGACATTTAACCCACAAAGGACTGTTAAAATTGTAAAACCAGTTCACAATAAAACCAGAATTGGAATAGGGTGTGGTGGCACTATCGGGTAAAAAAAATCTAAAATAAGCCAAGATTAAGGGGGCTGGTGTGTAACTCAGCTGGTAGAGCTCTGTCCAAGCATTCAGAAAGTCCAAGGTTCAGTCCCTAACTCAGTTTGGGTCAGCGAAAGGGTTCCACAGGTAAAGGTTCGGCCATGCGGCCACACACACACACACACACACACAATTGAAATGTCATAATTTTTTTTTTTTAAATCAGCAACAAGGAAAAGAAAATAGATTTTAAAAAAGGAAAGAAAACAAACCTCAGTGTGGTGGCTGTCACATGCCTAAAGTCCCAGGGGTGGAGACAGATGGTCACCCTCAATTATATAGCTAATCCGAGGCCAGCCTATGCTACATAAGACATGGTCTCAAAAACAAACCAATTAAAGAATTGGAAAAGGTTTCCCCACCTCTGGCAAACATGAACAATAAACTGAGGGGTGTTGTGGTTGTGGTTTTGTTTTGAAACAAGACAATGTAGCCTCTGCTGCCCTGAAATGTGTTGTGTAGCCAGAAATTAACACAGACTTCTGGACTCCCTTGCCTCAGAGACAGGATCTCACACTTCAGTCCAGGCTGACCTGGACCTCAAGCATTTTCCCCCCCATCATCTTCCCAGTGGCTGGTCTTATGGATGTGAGCTACCTCAGGTGGGTTAGACTGAGGATTTTAACACAGCCTGCTGTACCACAGCAAATTCTATGTGTAGCATCACCCTGACTGAGTGTCTGTCGTCTTAAGATTGGCCCTTGCAGACCAGATCAAGTTTGACATAACTCAGTCTTGGCAGATGGAGAAACACGCGGAGAGCCAGGACTGACCTGCCCCACCGTGAGCTACAGAGCAACAGGGACTTGAGTCTTTGCACTGTCATTGGCTTCCCTTTCGATGGATAGGGAGGCCTGATGAAGAAGCTGCAGACAACGAGGCACCTGCTGTCTGCCACCATAGTCAATTTTCTGTCTCAAGATCCCTGCATGAGTTAGACAAGTCTGGGTCCCTGCTGAGGTTAGCAGCAGTCAGCTCAGGGAACCCTTTTCATGGGATAGATAGCTTGTTCCATCCATGTGGCCATCCACTTGGAAAATCAAAGTTGCCTCTACCTTAAAAAAAAAAAAAGGTCCAGGCTTGGTGGCGCACGCCTTTACTCCCAGCACTCAAGAGGCAGAGGCAGGCGAATTTCTGAGTTCCAGGACAGCCTGTTCTACAGAGTGAGTTCCAGGACAGCCAGGGCTACACAGAGAAACCCTGTCTCAAAAAACAAAACAAAACAAAACAAAAATAGTGCCTTGGGCCAGTGATGAAGCTCACAGGTAAAAGTAATTCCTTGAAACAGCCTGACAACCTGACTTCAATTCTCCAAATTACCTAAAGGTAGGAGAGGACTGACTTTTTAGAAAGTTATCCTCTAAGTCTTCATGCACACATTTGCACACACTCACACTCGCATCCATGCATACATTAAAATCAAATGGGAAATACCAGTACTTTGGAGACAGAGGTAAGTGGATCACCATTGAGTTCCAAGCCACAGCTACATAGTGAAGCCATGGGGTGGGGGTGGGGGGGACCACAAAACCTGGCCTGGGATGTAGCTCAGTTGGTAAACTGCTTGCCTAGCATGCATGAGGCCCTGAATTTGATTCCTAGCCCTGCATAAACTGTGTGTGGCAGCAGACACCTGTAATCAGAGCATGTAGCAGGTAGACTCAGGAGGATTCTCCTATAGAGCAAGTTCAAGGCTAACCTGGGCTTCATAAGACCCTGTCTCAAACAAACAAAATAACGCCCTAGGAAGATGAATTCCTCATGTCTGCTAGGTAGCTTTCTGTTACCATGGGAAATACCCAAGAGAAAACAAAATTAATTACTATTTTCTATTTCTTATTGTTCTGTGTATGTGTGTATAATGTTTATGTATGGATGCAAGCATGCTTGGGCCACCACACACACGAGTGGAGCCATCTGAGAGGAAAATTTGTGGGAGTCAACACTCTCCCACCATGCGAATGCTAGGGAATCCAACCGATATCCTCCAGATTGGCATCAGGCACCATCACCTGCTGGGCCACCGTGCCAGCCCCAGTTGTTAGAAATTTCAGAAATTGAGCATCCATGGAGCTGTCTGCCCAATCAATCTGCCTGGCTCATCCACCACCCCCCACCCCCCCCCCCCCCGCTTAATTTTGTTCATAATTTTGCACATGTAATGCAAGCTGACCACAATTTTCTGATCCCCCTTCTGCCATCTCCTGAGGACTAGCTACACCGTGATGAGACCCTGTCTTGAAATAAACCCCCCAAAAAAACAAAGCCAAAACTCTTCACCGTGTTTGTCTTTTTTTTTGTAGCTTTAAATATATATACATATATATATATATATTTTGCTGGGCGTGGTGGTGCAGGCCTTTAATCCCAGAACTTGGGAGGCAGAGGCAGGTAGATTTCTGAGTTCGAGGCCAGCCTGGTCTACAGAGTGAGTTCCAGGACAGCCAGGGCTACACAGAGAAACCCTGAATCAAAAAAAACCACCACCACCACCAACAACAACAAAAAGAGGTCATTGTGAGCTGCCACATATGTGCTGGGAATTGAACCCAAGTCCTCTGAAAGAGCAGTAAGTGCTCTTAACCACTGAGCCATCTCTCCAACCTCCCCTAGCCTTTGGCCTTTAGAGGACTCTCATGTGTCCTTGGACTTTCTATGTAACTGAAGATGACCTTGAGTCCTCCTGCTTCTACTACCTGGTACTTCCATGGCAGGTTTGTACCACGATGCCCTGCTCCTGGCCCCGACTTTTCTTGCAGAGCATACAGAGAGAAGAGACAGTCCAGTTGTCTAGTCTGGTGACTTCTGCATTGTTCTCCAGGCAGCCATCCATCTTGCCCTGATTGGGTCCAGCCCAGCAGCTTCCAGGATGACACTGGCATCTGACCAGCTTGCTCAGCATCTTCTCTCCCTCTCCCAGTCTCTGTGTCCAGCAATCTGTCTTCCTGCCTGCTCTTCTGTCAGATCAATCTCTTTCCCTCTCTCTCCTCTCTCCCTCCCTTTCTTCTCTTTCCTCCTTTCTGTCCTTCCCCCTTCTCCTTCCCAAACTTATCTCCCTACCTCCCTTTCTCTCCCTTTCTCCAAAGTCTCATATATCACAGGCTAGCCTTAAACTCATGATGTGCAGCGGGGCGTGGTGGCGCACGCCTTTAATCCCAGCACTTGGAAGGTAGAGGCAGGCAGATTTCTGAGTTTGAGGCCAGCCTGGTCTACAGAGTGAGTTCCAGGACGGCCAGCAGGGCCATACAGAGAAACCCTGTCTTGGAAAAACAAAAAACAAAACAAAACCAAAAACACTCATGATGTGCCCAAGGTTGACCTTGAACTCCTGATCTTCCTGGCTGACACCCCCAACACACACACACACACACACACACACACACACACATACTTCCCCACAGCACGGATTATAGGTATATATGACACTAAGCTTAAGTCAAACAGATGTTTCTTTACATCTGCTCAAAAAAAAAAAAAAATCACACAACTACAATCAAGGTCCAAGCTGATCAAGCCCCCTACTTCTTTATGCTTAATCTCCAAAAGCTTGTTGGACCATCTTCATTTGATACAGGTGGTCAGTGATGCCCTGAGAATGTGAACCCCCACAGCAGAATAGGTGGGTGCTTGGCTCCATTGGAAGTAGAACCGGGGGCTGGCGAGATGGCTCAGTGGGTAAGAGCACATACTGCTCTACCGAAGGTCCTGGGTTCAAATCTCAGCAACCACATGGTGGCTCACAACCACCGGTAATGAGATCTGACGCCCTCTTCTGGTGTGTCTGAAGACAGCTACAGTGTATTTATGTATAATAATAAATAAATCTTAAAAAAAAGGAAGTAGAACTGGGAGGACTGACAATGTGGGTCTCAAGGCCACTTCACTGCCATGTGGCTTCTTATACAGCAAGCGCTCAGAGAAAGTCTCTTCCTTGAGGTTCACTTGGAGTTGGATCTTGGACTTCTTTTCTGTTCCTTTGCTCAGAAAACTTAGCTGCCAACCTCATCCCTCAGGGACCCAAGCTAGTTTTTTTCCTGTGTTATTTTCTCTTCCCATTATTGGGCGTGGACCTTAGGCCTCGCTCATGACAGGCTCAACCACTGAGCCATGCTCCTGGCTCCTCCCAGATGTATTCTAGGCTGGCTGACACTTGACCAGTCTGTTCACTAAGGGATCCTAGATAGGTGTTCTACTGCTGAGCCACACTCCCAACTCCAGCCTAGGTCCGCCCCACTATCCTGAATGTTCTCTTATCATCTTGGAGAATCCCCTCTTGTTCTGTCTTTGGACTTCAGTGTCCCCAAGGGTTACAGCCACCTGTTGACTCTCCTTCCCTGCCTAGAGACTAGACCAATGTCCTCATGTACTCTGCTCAACTTCTTCCATCTCAAGGCCATGTCGACCCTATCTACTCTGCAGTTCAGATTTTGACACTCTCAGACCCTGGTCTATGCAGTTTAAGACTGTTAGAGAAAAAAAAAATATCTCAGGGTGGGACAGATGGCTGCCTCCTTAGAACATGGCCTCCAGGCCCAGATGGCTGTGGAATGGTCAGTAGTTGTAAGCCCTTACCCCCACCCACTTCAGGAGTTCCCGGAAACCAGCAGCCTGTTCTCTAGCCTGCCTCCTCCCCTCCTCCTGCCGTGACTCAGCAACTGACTCCAGCTTCTACTTTCAAGAGAAACAGGCTCCCAGGAACCTCCCTGCCGTCCACTCTGAAGTCCGTCTCCCTCAACTGTTATCTCAGGATGCTCTTCCCTTCGACCACCCCAGATGATCCACTTGTCCCCTCCAAGCTACCCCAACCCTCCAGCAAGATTATCTCCAGGTTCTTATACTGATTTTCAGATCTTCCCTTGTTTTGAGACAGGTCTCACCCACCATGTAGCCAGGCTGGTCTTGAACTGGCCTTGAACTGAAATCCCCCTGCCTCTGCCTCCCAAGTGCTGGGATTAAAGGTGTGCACCACCACGCCTGGCCCTGCATTAATTTCTTTAGTGTGTGTGTGTATAGCCGTGCTCATGTTACGAGTACAGGTGGAGGCCAGAGGACACTTGAAGAAGTTGGTTTTCCTACCACATGCGTTCCAAGGGTCAAATTCACATTGCCATGCCAGTTCATTTACCAAATGAGCCATCTTGCTTGCACTGAGGAGGCTGAGGCAAGAGGATCACAAGATTAAGGCCAGCCTGAGTGACAGAACCAGTCTAAGGCTAGCCTGGGCTGCATTTAGAGACCCTATTACAAAACCAAAACCACGTAAGCAAAGGACACGAAAAGCAGCTACTGGGACATACATACAATCTCAAGATGTGTGTGGCTGAGGCAGGAGGATCAGAGTAAGTTCAAAGCTAGCCTGGGACACATGAAACCCTGTTTTAAAGAAAGTGCATAATCCCAGCACTCGGGAGGCAGAGGCAGGTGGGTTTCTGAGTTCGAGGCCAGCCTGGTCTACAGAGTGAGTTCCAGGACAGCCGGGGCTACACAGAGAAACCCTGTCTCGAAAAACCAAACAAAAAACAAAACAAAACAAAAAAAGTGCAGAGAAGACTCAGCGGTTAAGAAGACACAGGTTCAATTCCCAGCACCCACATGGTAACTCACAACTGTGTGTAACTCCAAGATCTGACGCCCTCACACAGACGTACATGCAGGCAAAACACCAGTGCACACAAAATGAAAGGAGGAGAAGGAGGGAGAGGAGGAAGCAGCAGCCAAGGCTACACAGAAAAACCCTGTATCTAAATAGTACAATACAATACAACATAACACAACACAATACAATACAATACAATACAATACAATACAATACAATACAGTACAAAAATTAGTGCAGGGGTGGGTAAGGTTGCTCAGTGGGTAAAACCCTTACCATATAAATCTGGTAAATCCCGGGAATCCATCTAAAGATGGAAAGAGAATTGATTTCATAATCTTTTGCCCATCCATGGACACATACACTAACACACATATAAACACCACAATATATACATATCACAATACATGCACACAGACACACACATCACAATACACATGCATATCAATATATACACTTACCACAATATACTCACACACCATACTATGCGTATCACAACACACACACAATTTTCACAATACACACACTATAATAAAGTTTTAGGACCAGCAGCTCCTGCCTGGAGCCCTGACAGTCTGAGCTGGGTCTATGGAACTCACATGGTGGAAGAGAGAGCTGAGTCTTACAGCCCATCCTCTGGTCTCCATGTATGTGCACACACACACAAACTAAACACAATTAAACTAAACAAGTGCAATGTAAGCCTGCCCCCACGCAGCCCTTACCCCAGTTTTTCCTGGCTGAAGAGTCGGAAGGCTCAGCCAGTGCCCACTGCAGGCTCACATCTCATGCCTCCCCCATGGGCAAATGATAAATAACGTTTTAGGGCTGGTGACATGGCCCCCTCAGTAATGGCACCTACCTTGAAGCCTGCCCTTCTGGGACCTTTTTCTTTTAATCCTTTCCTCCCCTACTCCTAGAACCAAGGAAATCTCCCAGGAGGCAAGAAAGAGTCAGAAAATCCCCAGGATTCCACGTTGTTCTTCTGATCTGGATGGGACAACTGGCGTTCAAAGGATCTTGGGGGAAGGCAAGAAATTTTTTTTTTTTTTTTAGCATTAACCCAAATGGCTTGTTCTGAGCCACTCTGTCGCTAGTGTGTTATTTTCAAACACAAGGGCCGAGATCAGAAACGCCGCAAGCCCTTTGTTTGAGGCTAATCAGGCTTTTTCTGGCTGTAATCATGTGGAGAAACATAGCTCTCTAATCCACGTATGGATAGAGTTTGGTAGGAGGGCCTTCAAGGAGAGAATTAGGAGTGGATAATGTTCTACTGCTGGCTTGAGTGGTATTGTAGGAGGAGGAGCCAGAATGGTGGCTCACACCTGGAATCCCAGCACCCTGGGGACAGTTAGGACCAGCCTGGGCTATGTGGAGCCAGACCCTGTCTCAAAACAAAGTCCACAATAATAACAATGAAGAGGAACAGGAGCAGAGGAGGATGGGAAGAGGAGGATGTGAGAAGGAGATCCCGGCTAGCATACTTATCCTGTCTGAGCTATGGAGACTGCATTACAATGCAGAGGTGGCCCTCACCAGGTTCCAAGCCACCAGGCTCTTAGACTTCCCAGCCTCAATAATCAAAAGCCAAATAAACTTGTTTTTTTTTTTTCAGTGCTGGGGATTGAACCCAGTGCACCGGACTGGCAAGCATGCTACCACTAAACTGCATCCCAGCTCCTAAAAACAAATTTGTTTTTTGTTTTTGTTTGTCTTTTGGTTTTTGAGACAAAGCTTTATTATAGATCTCTGACAGGCCTGGGACTCACAGAGATCCACCAGCCTCTACCTCCCCAAATATTGGGATTAAATGTCTATGCCACCATACCTGGCTTTAAACGTTTTTCTTTCTTAAAGAATTTATTTTAGCTGGGCATGGTGATACACACCTTTAATCCCAGCACTCCGGAGGCAGAGGCAGGCGGATTTCTGAGTTCGAGGCCAGACTGGTCTACAAAGTGAGTTCCAGGACAGCCAGGGCTACACAGAGAAACCCTGTCTCGAAAAAAAAAAAAAAAAGAATTTATTTTAAAAATGTTATTTTTTTAGTTCTATGCACATGTGTGGGGAAGTGCATGTGGGTGTAGGTGACTGTGGAGGCAAGAGGCCTTGGCTTTCCCGGAGCTGGAGTTCTAGGTGCATGTGAGCCACCTGATGTAGGTGCTAGACAGTTTCTTGGAAATCTTCCTCTGGAAGAGTAGTGTATGCCCTTAACTACTGAGGCATCTCTCTAGCCCCATGAAAATAGTTTTATTATATTTGAAGTGTGTGCAAGCGCGTGCGCACATGAGTGTGCACATGTGTGTTATGGGGCATGTATGGAGGTCAGATGAGAACTTGTGAGAGTTGCTTCTCTACAACTGTGTGAGATCCAGGGATGGAACTCAGGCCCTCAGGCTTGGAGGCAGGGATCTTTACCTGCTGCATCGTATCCTTTTAAACTTTTTTCGATTGTTTTTTGAGATGGGGTACTCTCTCTGTAGTACAGGCTAGCCCTTCTCTTGCTTCAGTCTCTTCAGTGCTAGGATTACACACACACACACACACACACACACACACACACACATCACTACCACCACCACCATAATCATACCTGGCTATATACATAGAGGAGTGTATGAGAGTCACCAGCTTAGTCCCCGTGTCCTGGCCATCTTTCTATTCCCAGTATGCAGTACTTATTGTGGACAAAGAGAACACATGGTCTGGCCAGCTGTGGAGCATAGACTTGGCTGAGGCAGGAAAAATTCAAGGTAAGCCTCAGTTACATAATAGGTTTGAGGTTAGCCTATGCCACGTCAGACCCTTTTTTGTTTTGTTTTGTTTTGTTTTGTTTTGTTTTGTTTTTTCGAGACAGGGTTTCTCTGTATAGCCCTGGCAGTCCTGGAACTCACTCTGTAGACCAGGCCGGCCTTGAACTCAGAAATCTACCTGCCTCTGCCCCCCCCCCCCCCCCAGTGCTGGGATTAAAGGCGTGCGCCACCACCGCCCCTTGTGTCAGACCTTTTTTAAGCTGAGGAGGGCAGGACAAGAACTTTTGCTTCCCTCTCATCCTCTCCTCCAGTTCTCTTTTGTGGAGACAAAAAGGCTTCACATAGGGCTGGGGACATGGCTCACTGGTAGAGCCCCTGCCTAGAATCCCCCAGTGAGGGGCTGGGGGCGTGGCTCAGTGGTAGAGCCCCTGCCTAGAATCCCCCAGGGAGGGGCTGGGGGCGTGGCTCACTGGTAGAGCCCCTGCCTAGAATCCCCCAGTGAGGGGCTGGGGGCGTGGCTCAGTGGTAGAGCCCCTGCCTAGAATCCCCCAGGGAGGGGCTGGGGGCGTGGCTCAGTGGTAGAGCCCCTGCCTAGAATCCCCCAGTGAGGGGCTGGGTGCGTGGCTCAGTGGTAGAGCCCCTGCCTAGAATCCCCCAGGGAGGGGCTGGGGGCGTGGCTCAGTGGTAGAGCCCCTGCCTAGAATCCCCCAGTGAGGGGCTGGAGGCGTGGCTCAGTGGTAGAGCCCCTGCCTAGAATCCCCCAGTGAGGGGCTGGAGGGTGTGGCTTAGTATTCATATACTTTTTAGCAAGATTGAGGCCATGGACTCTACTCACAGCTACACACACACACACAATTCCAATATTTGAGAGGCAGAGCTAAGTGGATCTCTGAGTTTAAGCCAGCCTGGTCTGTAGCATCAGTTCCAGAGCAGCCAAGACTGTACAGAAAAAGCCTGTCTCAAGGAAAAACGGAGGAAGAGAAGGGAGGAGGAGGAGGAAGAAGAGGAAGGGAGGAGGAAGAGGAAGAAGGGTTCACACATTCCTGGCTTCCATGTGAAGAAGGGCTGTCCTTTTTCTTGTAACACCAGAGATCACCATGAGTACCCACTAGACACAATGGTATGACTGTTTAAAAGCTGTTTCCACTGAACAGGGACCGCCCCCCCCCCAAATGGCAAATCTTTGCCTGTGGCTGGAAGTCTGCCAGCTGGAGCTGCTACACTGTGTAAGGGATTCCTATTCTGGATGAGCAAGACACTCTTGCTGTCCCATCTAGCCTTACAACCCCCAGCTCCCAACAGGACAGAGAAGACACCTGCCTGGCTCAGAGACTTCAGCCAGGAAGACAAGCTCCATGTTCCTGAGTCACAGTGACTCACAAGGCTTGGGCTTGAATGGGTGCCTTTTGTCCTTGCCCATCCCCATGTTCAGAGCAAGGCGCTGGTGCTGGATGACCAAGCCTCCTGCTGCATCTGGCGCAGCCCTGGCTCCTGTCTGCATGCTGCGTCAGCGCCCATCTTCCTATTACATGACCAAGTGGGATTTGTACTCTCAGAGCATTAGCGCTGGGCTGACTCTGCAGAACAATGGCCAATGCCAGCGCCAATCTCACCCTTTCCAGGAGATTCTGTGACCACTTAGATTCAGCCTGGCCTCCTTTCAGGGACAGCCCCCTGCTATGATTTGAATCAGAAACATGCCCCCACAGGCTCATATTTTGAACACTTGTTTTCCCATGTAACAATGATGTTTTGAGGGGCCATGGTAATTTTTGATGGGACCTAGCTGAGAGGGTCATGTCTTTGTGAGTAGGTGAACAGTTGAAGGTTATAGATTGTTTCCTGTTTCTCCTCCCTCCCTTCCTCCCTCCCTCCAGTCCTCTTTCCTTTCCTTTCTTATCTTTATTGTTGTGTTTTTTTAAATTGTTCTACTCAAGTAGCTCAGGCTATTCTCCAACTCCTAGTCCACCCTCAGCAGCCCAAGTACTGGGATCACAAGTGTATGCCACCACACCCAGCTCTACATTGTCTTATTTCTTAGGTCTCAGTGTGATGGTTTGTATATGCTCAGCCCAGGGAGTGGCTCTTTTAGAAGGTGAGGTCTTGTTGGAGTAGATATGTCACTGTGGGTGTGGGCTTTAAGACCCTCATTCTAGCTGTCTGGAAGTCCAGTATTCTGCTAGCAGCCTTTAGATGAAGATGTAGAACTCTCAGCTCCTCCTGCACCATGCCTGCCTGGATGCTGCCAGGCTCCCACGTAATGATAATGGACTGAACCTGTAAGGCAGCCCCAGTTAAATGTTGTCCTATAAGAGTTGCTATGGGCTGGGCGTGGTGGCACACACCTTTAATCCCAGCACTCAGGAGACAGAGGCAGGCAGATTTCTGAGTTCGAGGCCAGCCTGGTCTACAAAGTGAGTTCCAGGACAGCCAGGGTTACACAGAGAAACCCTGTCTCAAAAAAACAAACAAACAAACAAACAAACAAGAGTTGCCGTGGTCACGGTGTCTGTTCACAACAGTAAAGCCCTAACTACTCAGTTGTCTGGACTGGTCTTGAGCTATGTCGTGAAGGATGACTCTCACCTTCTCAGCCTTGTTTTTTCCATCTCTCAAGTATTGGTTTGTGGGTGTGCACCTCCACATCCAGTTTATGTGAGCTTGGGGCTTCTTCCTGCATGATGATGGGCAGGCACTCTACCTGCTGAGCTCTACCTAGCCACATGCCTAACTTATCACTTAAATGTTTGATTTTGCAATGTATGTATGGGAATGAAAATTGCTTGAACTGGACTGAAATTGACCAATCCTCAGCAGTTAGGAGTCCTTTAAACACACCAGGCACCCATCTCTCTGCTTGTAGTCAGCAGGCTGCCCTGTTCCCAACACTGTAACTCTCTCTCCCCCATGAGTCTTTGGCTCTCTATGGGAGTTCCAAGTCTCAAACCAAATGTTCATTTTAGGCACTTTTTTTCCAAGTTCCATACTGCCGTTCTAGGGACTGGACTGAAGAGACAGCACAGTGGGTAAAGTGTGTGCTGCACAAGCATGAAGATGTCGGTTCAGATCCCCAAACCCAGGGAACTGTAACCCCAGCCCTGGGGAAAGTGGGAAGAGGAGGGCCACTGAAGCTTGATAGTCAGCCAGCCTAGCCAATCAGTGAGTTCCTGGTTCAGAAAGAGACCCTGCCTCAAAAACTGAAGTGGAGCCGGGCGGTGGTGGCGCACGCCTTTAATCCCAGCACTTGGGAGGCAGAGGCAGAGGCAGGCGGATTTCTGAGTTCGAGGCCAGCCTGGTCTACAAAGTGAGTTCCAGGACAGCCAGGGCTATACAGAGAAACCCTGTCTCGAAAAACCAAAAAAAAAAAAAACTGAAGTGGAGCATGATAAAGGAAGATACCCAAGATCAAACTGGCTTGTGTGCATCTTGAGAGGTAGAGATAGGGACATTGAAAGGGGTTTAAGGCCATCCTAGGCTCCTAGGCTACATAGCAATACAATGTCTCAAAATCACACTCATACAGAGAGAGAGAGAGAGAGAGAGAGAGAGAGAGAGAGAGAGAGAGAGAGCTCCGAGCTAATAAGTTTCTAGCACAGGCTACATTATTCCTCTACGTCCTGAAAAGAACTGATTTGTCTCTTTACTTGAGGCAGTGTATTTTTTTTTCCTTCCTTTTCCATTTTCATTGATTCCTACCCAGGATGTTACTTTGTAGCCCTGGGTGGCCTGGAACTCGCTGAGACTGCAGGGTTTAAGAGATATATCAACTGATAAAAGTGCTTGCCACCAAGCCTGGGGACCTGAGGTCAATTCTCCAGACCCATTGGGTAGACTCTCTCCTCTCTCTCTCTCTCTCTCTCTCTCTCTCTCTCTCACACACACACACACACACACACACACACACACACACACAGAGCAGGACATAGAGCACCTGCCTATATTCCCAACAATCAGAAGGAAGAGGCAAAGCTAGTCTGAGACCAGTTAAGTTTGTATTTCCTTTTATTGCATATATTTATTTATTTATTTAGTGGGATGGCATACATGCACCACAGTGTGTGTCCATTCGTGTGTGTGTGTGTGTGTGTGTGTGTGTGAGAGAGAGAGAGAGAGAGAGACAGACTGACAGAGACAGACAGAGACGGGAGAGAGAGAGATTTTGAGACAAATATATTGTTGTATAGCTTAGAAGCCTAGGGTGACCTTAAAGCCCTTTCAGTTCTGCAGTCTCTGCCTCTTAAGCACAGGGACTACAGGCATGAGTCAGCACACCCGTTTTGTAATTGGTCTTTTTTTTTTTTTTTTTTTTTTTTTTTAGGCAGTGTCTCACATAGCTAGGGTTGGTTCACTATGTAGCCCCACCCTTCCACCTCCACCTCCCCAGTGCTGGGATTACAGCTGTGCTTCTCCATGACAGGCACCTAATTGTTCCCCTAGATGACAGAGCAGAGTGTTTGGCCCCCACACAATGGGCGTGGCTTGCACAATACAGCCAAAGCAACAGATGGAGAAGCTAGAATGTATGTTTTCAAAGACCTTTCAGAAATTCTACTCAGGCAGATGGAAAGATACTGATACTCAGGGTTTAGCTGCAAGCTTTGCAGATACAAATGGCAAGAGTCCTCTCCTCTCCTCTCCTCTCCTCTCCTCTCCTCTCCTCTCCTCTCCTCTCCTCTCCTCTCCTCTCCTCTCCTTTCCCATATTGGTTTTGCTATGTGGCCAACTGTGAGCTCCAGGGAATATAGCCTTGGTCCACCAGACCTCACTGTCTGCCCCTGCCTTCCCAGCACTGGAATTAAAGTTGTACTCTGCCACACCTGACTCGAATGGAATATCTTTACATTTTATTTTTATTCATCTGTATGGGTATTTTGTCTACATGTGTGTTTGAGTACCACGAGTGCACAATGCCCTCAGGGGCCCGAAGAGGGTATCTAGTCCCCTAGAATTAGAGTTACGGACCACCGTATGCAGCCACATGGGTGCTGAGAACCTAACTCTGGCACTGCCGGAGAGCAGCCAGTGCTTTTAACACTGAATCATCTCTCTGGATCCTAGAATGCTCATTTTTTTTTTTTTTTTTTTTTTGGTTTTGGTTTTGGTTTTGTTTTTTCGAGACAGGGTTTCTCTGTATAGCCCTGGCTGTCATGGAACTCACTGTGTAGATCAGGCTGGCCTCGAACTCAGAAATCTGCCTGCCTCTGCCTCCCAAGAGCTGGGATTCAAGGCGTGCACCACCATGCCCGGCTTTGTTTTGTTTTTTAAAGACTGTCTCAGTGTGTCATCCTGGCTGGCTTGGAAGTTACTATGTAGACCAGGCTAGTTTCCTGAGGGCTGAGGCCTGCATTATCATGCCCCACTATAAGGAAGCCTTCATCTGGACTCATACTGCAAAGACCTTGTCTTGCAAGCATGAGGCCACAAGTTCAATCCCCAATACCTATGTAGAAAATACTAGCCGGGCATGGTGGTGCATGCCAGCACTCGGGAGGCAGAGGTGGGCGGATTTCTGAGTTCAAGGCCAGCCTGGTCTACAAAGTGAGTTCCAGGACAGCCAGGGATACACAGAGAAACCCTGTCTCGAACTCCCCTCCACCCCCCAAAATACTAGGTATGGTGGTGGTGGTCGTGGTATGTCCTTGCTATCCCAGCCCTGGGAGGGGGGAACAGCTGGACCCCTGGGGGTTTGTTGCCCAGCTTATCTGTGGGGTCCAGGCCAATGCTGTCTTACAGAAGGTAAATGGCTTTCCTGAAGATGACACTCGAGGTTGTCCTCTGGTTTATACATGTACACAAACCACAGATAAACAGACATATGTGGGGCTGGTGAGATGGCTCAGTGGGTAAGAGCACCCGACTGCTCTTCCGAGGGTCTGGAGTTCAAATCCCAGCAACCACATGGTGGCTCACAACCATCCATAACAAGATCTGACTCCCTCTTCTGGTGTGTCTGAAGACAGCTACAGTGTACTTACATATAATCAATAAATAAATCTTAAAAAAAAAATGTCTGATACCACCAAATGTCACTGAAGGGCTCCTAGGAAGGGATCCATAGGACTAAAGACCTTGCTAATAAAATCATACATTTAAAAAAAAAAAAAACAGACATATGCATAGACATGATCCAATTTCTTCCTTTTATAGTTTCAAAATCTGAAACCCAGGGAGATAATATAGTTGCCCAAGGTCATCTGGCAAGTCCCATGACAAAGTCAAGGTCTTTAACATTTGAGTTCTGCCTCTCAGCACAGGCCTCTTCGTCTGATCTAGGACTACTCTAGAGGCTGCCCACTGAGATTCTCCCATCATCCTTTGCAAGCTGCCCATGTGAAAGCGGGCTCAGAAACAGGATGGGTACATTGTTGGTAGCTTGTTGAAGATGCTGCTGCCGCGGCCACTGTTCCCTTATGCACTAATCTGGGAATGTCTCCAGCAGTCAGGGGACAGGGCCGTGACAGTTTATGACTGCAGGCCACTGATTTCCATGGCTGGCCTGCTTGTCTGCCAACTCAGCCGGAGAAGATGCAGTTAGAAGGTCATGTCCTCCAGTGCAGGATTTCAGTTGATCACATAGCCTTGCTGTGTCTCTGCCTTCTGGTCTGAAAACCAGGGAGAGGGCTTGATGCACAGCTCAGTGGTGGAGTGCTTGCCCAGTATGCATGAGGCCCCGGGTTTAAGCCCCAGCACTGTGTAACCAGACCCCCCTCCGGGAGGGGGGGCTCACATCTGCCTCACATCAGGAGGTGGAGGCAGGAGGGTCAGGAGTCCAAGGTCCTACTGAGCTACCTGTTTTTGGTTTTGTTTTGTTTTTACATAGGTTCTCACAGTCTAGCCTTGGCTGGTCTGGAACCAGAGAAATCCTGTTCCCTACACACACACACACACACACACACACACACACACACACACACCCCACACACACACACACACACACTGGCAGTTAAAATGTCAGCTGTCACTCATAGTGTTCTTTTCTTTTTTTTTAAGTTTTAAATATTTACTTATTTAAAACTTGAGTGTGTACGAGTGTGTGTGAGTGTGAGCCCGCCTGTGTGTCTATGTGCCTGTGTGTATGTCTGTGTGTCTCTGTGTGTGTGTATGACTCTGTGTATGTGTGTCTCTGTTTGTGTGTATGTCTCTGTGTGTGTGTGTCTGTGTGTATCTGTGTGTGTGTGTCTGTGTATGTCTGTGTGTGTATATCTGTGTGTCTGTCTGTCTGTGTGTGTATGTCTGTGTGTGTGTGTATATCTGTGTGTGTCTTCTGTGTGTGTATGTCTGTGTATGTATATGTCTCTGTGTGTGTCTGTGTGTGTGTGTATATCTGTGTGTGTGTATCTCTGTGTGTATGTATATATCTGTGTGTGTGTGTATGTCTCTGTATGTGTGTATGTGTGTGTGTGTGTGTGTGTGTGTGTGTGTGTGTGTAGCATGTGGAGGTCAGAAGACATTCTTGTGGAGTGGGTTCTTTCCCTCCACCTCTTTGTTGGTTTGTTTTGTCTTGATTTTTTTTTTTTCGAGACAGGGTGTAGCCTTGGCTGTCCTGGAACTCATTCTGTAGACCAGGCTGGCCTCTGACTCAGAGATCCGCCTGCCTCTGCCTCCCAAGTGCTGGGATTAAAGGAGTGCACTACCAGTGCCGGGCTTATTGGCCTGTTTAATGAACTCAGGCAGCTTTGGTGATGAACTGGCACAGACTGGATTACAGGGAAAAAGGGTGACTCTGAGGAGGTTTCCTCAGAGACAGAGGACATGGGAGGGAAGGGTTTGGTTTTTTGTTTTGTTTTGTTTTTGTTTTGTTTTGTTGTTTTACACTAGGGTCTGACTATTGCCTGGTGTTACGGTAAGAGAAGAGACCAGGCCAAATCCTTTGCAGGAGAAGATGGGGAGAAAATTTAGAAATTCTAAATTTTTAGAATTTCTCTCCATTTGGTCTCTCCCTTCCATGCTTGGTAGAACAGCACCCCAAAACTGCACTCAATAGCTTACTGATCTCATTCATTCATTTTTCCCCCCCGTTTTGGATTTTTCTTTCTGTACTTTATTTTGTGTGAGTATGAAGGGGAACACGCATTGGTGTCTTTGTGTGTGTGTGTGTGTGTGTGTGTAGGTCAGAGGACAACTTGTGGGAGTTGGGTCCCAGGGATTGAACTCTGTGGTGGTAAGCACCCTTACCCACTGAGCCATCTTGCTGGCCCTCTTTTTGGATTACTTTTTAAAAAAATTTTTAATTTAATTTATGTGTATAGGTATTATGTCTACATGCATATATGTGTACTGTGTGTACGCCTTGTGCCTATGGAGGCCAGAAGTGGGTATCAGATCTCTTGGAACTGGAGCTAGAGATGGCTGTGAGCCACTATGTGGGAGCTACACATTGAACCCAGGTTCCGTGGAAGTGCAGCCGGTGCCCTTCAACACTGAGACATCCCTCCAACCCATCTGTTCTTGAGTTTTGAGACAGGCCGTTGTTCCGTAGCTGAGTCTGGTCTTAAATTTATGGACAACCCTCCTGCCTCAGTCTTCCCAACGCTAGAATTAGAGGGGTTTGTGCCATGCCTATGTCATTCACTGGTGTACACTGTTCAATTTATTTATCGTTGTATGTGTCTGAGTGCTTGGCCTGCATGCATGCATGTGCAGGGCATGCGTGCCTGGTGCCTGTGGAGATCAGAAGAAGACATCAGTGTATGCTTCCGATCTACCAGGTCCTGTGGTAATTTCTGATCCTTCAATAGCGATGAAGACAATATGCAGATCTGACTATTTTCTACCATTGTTAAAATATCCTGTGGAGAGTGTGTTGGATCACTGCTGTCACCCCTGTATTCTGAGGCCTAAGGCACACAGATGGCTAGGAGTTCAAGGCCAGCCTGGGTAACATAGAGAGCTTCAGACTAGCTTGGCTACAAAGTGAGACTATTTCAAAAGGAAAAAAAATAATCAAATAAACGCAAAACCAAACAGGTGATAGACCTGAGGAGGCAGAGGTGAGAGGGTTAGGAGTTATCCTTAGGTTATAGGAGATATCCAAGGTTATCCTTGGCTACACAGGTCAAAGTTCCTCTGAACTATATGAGGCCAGATCTCAGAACAGAAAAACCAACCGCATTTTCTAAAATAAAGGGAAAGTTGGAAAAACAGACTGCCACTATGTAATCAGCCCACCAACCAAACAAACAACATCAACCAGGAAAATAATAAAGACGCTTCGTTTATTATTTTAAAATGACTTAGTTCCTGAGCAGGGGAGGGGCTAGGTGAATACAAAAACAATATTTTAGGGGGTGGGGGACAGGATTCAGTTGGGAGCATCCGTGTGAGACCCTGGGTGGCAGTCTCAGCACAGTAAAAACTACCAATGAAAACATCAAACTCCAACTTTGAATGACGTAGCATGTTACTTATGTCCCTTATAGTCTCAGTCCTGACACCATTAGAATATCATGAAACACCAAACAGTCAAGCCACCTATCAATAAATCTGTCCCAGTGTCCCAGGTAGATGACAGTGAATACCTTTGATTCCAGCACTAGGGAGGCAGAGGCAGGATAATCTGTGTGAGTTTGAGCCTGCTCTGCAGGTGTCCGCAGGCTCTCTCACTGGCCTAGAACTTGCCAAGTAGGTTAGGTTTGCTGGCCAGGGAGCCCCCATGAGTCTTCTCAGCCTTCACCAGGCCGGCATTACACATCTGTGTTACCACACCCAGGTTTGTTCGTTTATTTGCTTGCTTTTAAACTGTAGGTGCTGGGTTTAGGCTTAAGCCTTGTTTGCAAGGCGAGCACCCTTCCTACTGTTTCCCATGCTTCCTTTAGTCTATGAGGGCTCAGGTGGAAATGTTGCTGACCCCATTGTAGAATCTTTCTTAGAACCTCTGTCCAGTTGAAAGTTTTTTTTTTTTTTTCATTTGTTTTGTTTTCCAAGACATGGCTTTTACTGTGTACTCTTGACTGTCCTGGAACTCACTCTACAGAATCTGGCTTTAAACTCACAGAGATCCACCTGCCTTTGCCTCCCAAATACCTCGATCAAAGGTGTGTGCCACCACCCACCTGAAAATACTTTGTGTGGTGCTAGAGGTTGAATTTTTCTTTCCTTTCCCTTCCCTTCTCCCTCTTGCTCTGGTCCTCACTTGCTCTGGGCCCAGAGGTTGAATTTTTTTTTTTTTCTGAGACAGGGTTTCTCTGAATAGTCCTGGCTGTCCTGGAACTCACTCTGTAGACCAGGCTGGCCTCGAACTCAGAAATCTGCCTACCTCTGTTTCCTTTGTGCTGGAATTAAAGGCTTGTGTTACACACCTGGCTTCAAGATTTATTTATGTGTTTCTTACATTTGTGTGCCCAATGAGGCTGGAAAAGGCTATCAGATTCTCCAGAGCTAGAATCACAGGCACTTATAAGCCAGTAGACTAGACTGGGTGTTAGGGACTGAACTTGGGGCTCTCTGGGGGATCAGCCAGCAACATTAACCACGGAGCCACTTCTTGAGCCTTTCATCTTTTTTCTTTCTCATTCATTCATTCATTCATTTATTCATTCATCTTTGAGATGCTCTGTCTGGGCTGGAATTCCCAGCAATCTGGCTGCCTCTGCCTTCCTGATGCTGGGATTAAAGACTAATCCTGATTGTTGAGTGTAAAACAAATTAATAAAAAAGAAAGGCAAGGATATGAGTGATCCTAAGGTACTGCTAAGGAGAGAGTTTATTACAGTTTATACAATGGTATAAAAGGGGCGCGGTGGTGGCGCACGCCTTTAATCCCAGCACTTGGGAGGCAGAGGCAGGCGGATTTCTGGGTTCGAGGCCAACCTGGTCTACAGAGTGAGTTCCAGGACAGCCAGGGCTACACAGAGAAACCCTGTCTGGGGGGGGGGGGGAATAAAGATATAAAAGAGGCATAGCCAGAAGCAGACACATCTGGAAGAGTCCAGAGTGGTCATGACCCTGAACCATGAAGAGGGGAACCAGCCAGGAAGCCAAAGGTACAAAAGGAGCAAAACAAGGGGTGGGTAAACAAAAAGTCTGGATTATATAGGGAAGAGCCCCTGGGCAAAGGGCAGCCCCTCCCCCTGCCTGTGCCCCAGCTGGCCTGGAGAACCTGGAGGCCAGGTTCACTTTGATATGTTAAAAGTTACCTCAGCTGCTTGTTCTGGGTTTCAAACAGTTATCTCCTTTTTTTTTTTTTTTTTTTTTTTGAGCGGAGTGCTTTGTATGCTTTGTGTATTGTTGTGTGCTAATGTACAAAGTCATTGGAACTGGGCTGGTGCTCAACGTGTTGAATGGATGAAGCAAAACTATGCAGTCAAGGCCATTGTGTTGGTGCATACTTATAATTCCAAAACTTCGTCTGGAGCCACCTTAAGAAGTGTAAGACCCTACTTCAAACCAAACAGCCCATAAAAACACAATGAAAATAAAATACGCGGTCAAAACTATAGCGGGTGTGAGTTCAGGCAGGCGTTGGTCCAGCTCACTGGAGAGGAAGAAGGGAGTCCCCCAGGGTCAGTCTGCAGGCAGCTACACCATTTAGGGAAAATAGGCAATATACCGGGCGGATATGTGTCATTCCATGATTTCATCCAGTTAAGTCCGATGTTAAAGTGCATCACTGGAGACTGCAACCTTGGTGTGTGTGTGTTAGAGAGTTGTCCAAGGGTTGCATCATTCACGCGGCCATCTCTAGGACAGGTTCACCTTTTCCATGGTGGTGGTTGGGCAGTTTGGATTTACGGTGTCTGTACTTCTTCTGCCTACTTTATATTCGTGTTCTTCCCCTATCCCTCGACCATGACCAGTTACTTCAGTTTCAGAGACCTTTTCTTTCCTTCCAACTGCCCAGAGGCTATGGGGCGAGGCCGTGAATCAGCACTCGTTTAGGCTAGTGCAGACTCCTTCCCCGCCAGGGGTCCCCAGCGGCTGCGGGTTAGACCCTGCCCCCCATCCGGTCCGCCTCTGCCTGCGCGCAATGCCCACTGGGAGATGTAGTCTCCATCACCCCTTTGTCCTTGGTCTGCTCTGCAATTCAGTTTGATGCAGGTCAAACTACAATTCCCAGGAGGTCACGCGCCTGAGGCTATGCAAAAAAAAAAAAAAAAAGGGGGGCCCTCAGGGGGCAAGGAGAGGTGGGTTTGACGAAGCTGAGGGTTTACGGTAAAGTGTAGGGAGCAGTGGAGTACGGGGGATACACTGAGAAAATCGCAAAGAGCCACCGCGAATGTTCCAGTAGGAGAGAAGCCCAGTAAATGCAGGACCGGGCGGGACCGGGCGGGGCGCGCGCATGCGCGAGTAGGCGGTGACTTTTACGTCACCCGTGTGGGCGGGACCGCAGGGGGTTGTCCGCCCGCTGCACGCATTGGAGCCGCAGCCTCCTTGCGCCGGGTCCCGCGGTCGCAGCTCTTGCCGCCTCCTCCTCGTCCTCGCCTCAGTAGCTTGCTTCGTGGGTCGGTCCCTCCGACACACGAGCTCCAAGCCGCTCCTCTCTTTTCCTAAAGCCCTTCAAGGCGGTCTTCGGTTTCCTTCTTTCCAGCCGATCCTCTTCAGCCCCGTGAAGATGGTGGACCGCGAGCAACTGGTGCAGAAAGCCCGGCTGGCCGAGCAGGCGGAGCGCTACGACGATATGGCCGCGGCCATGAAGAACGTGAGTGTCTCCTCCCCCTCCCCCCTGCCTCGCCCCAGCTTTCCCGACACCGCGTTCCTCGGCGTGGAAGGCATGCTCCAGGGGCATGTTGTCTTGTCACGACTATAGGGTCACCTCTCCATCTCACTCCTTGGAGGGATTGGGGACAGGGGCTCATGCACCCGAGTGGTGACGCGGCCTCTTTCCCAGCCTCTCCGAGTTCGGGGCTGGGGCGGGGTCTTGCGTGGCTGGTCTCTGCTGTGGGGTGGGGGTCTCTCTGTGACCCTGAATGTCCAGAGACCTGAGTTGGGGGCCGTGCGCATCCTTTGTGCCCCACTTCCCCTCCTCCCAGTTTAGGCGTGGGGGCGGGGGGACCGCATGGATGCGGTTCCTCTTTCTCTCCCTGGTGTCTGGGCGGCGCCTTCCCCATTCACTCAGCAGGTCTCCCAGTTTGCCGCCTCCCCACTCCATCATGCCCCCCCCCATCTTTCTCACTGACACATCTTTTAAAGACGTTTCGGGAAGAAAAAAAATGTAGGACCCCCCCCCAAAGAAAAAAACCAAACCCAGCCTCAATGATGTAAAATCGAAACCACCTTTCTCACGTTTTTTTTTTTTTTTTTTTAACAAAAGGCTTCCTTTTAACCATTCCCCAAAGCAAGTCTGTTGGGAAGGGAGGGATATGTGTGTCGCTGGCGTTCCCATTCATGACCCTCTATATAGCATCTTCATTTTTCATTTTATTTATTTTCCATTTCAAAGGGTTAAATATAATGCCTTTGAATGTTAACTGACTGAGACATGCAGTTTCTCTCTTAATTGCAGGCACGAGTCTGCAGAAATTCGTTTGAGTGTAAAAAAATATTCTGTCTGATCTGATACTGCAAACAAAGCGGTGGTGGGAGGCAGTATCAAGTCATTCCAGAAGATTCTGCATTTGTCATATTGCAGAGAGCCTAGACTGGGTGGAGGCTGGGAGGATTTATTTTAAAGGGGAAAAAGTCTTTTTAAAAGAAAATTTATTTTTTTTTTTTTTTTGGTTAAATGTATCTGAGGCTTTTTTTCTTCTGACCTAATGTATCCTCGTTCTGACAAGAAGGGAATACTGTCGCATTTTTGTCTGAGATGCAAAATCCTAACTAGTTGCACCATTTTGTCAGTTACTCCCAATTTATTAATGAATTGGGGACCAGTTTGCCAGCGGGGGGGGGGGGGAGGTGCTGAATATTGCAAAATTCAGTAGAAAAATTACTATTACAGTTTTCAAAAATTAATAATTGGGTTTTCCACTCTGTTAATATCTAACTTCCTATCTTATGTAACAAAGGTTGTTAAATACATCTCTGGTGTAAAGTGGGTGCTGGAGTGCCCCCTCCCTGTTAAACCTTACAAATGAAACCGGAGAGAGAGACTTTAATTTTAAATGATTTTTTCTTGGTTTTTCAAAAGGCCAGGTGCTTATCCTTTCCTAATTAAATAAGCTACAGATGTTTTACAAAAAATAATTGGTTTTAAAATCAGAAATACTATTGTACTAGTGTGTTGTTACAGTTGCCTTTTTTTTTTATAACAGTTAAACCATTAAAGGATACAAGCTGGACTCTCAGGTCACTAATGCTGGAAATGTCTTCAGTTTGTGATATCTAGAATCTAATTTTCCCCTATTTCTAGTTCCACAGGAGAGCGAGAGTGACCTCGCACCTATATCCATAGCAACCCAGTGATGTCACACACAATGACACAGAGGCTGCAATGCACCTAAGGGCTGGTAGGGAGTTTTCAGTGGCATTTGTCCAAGGTAATGCAGAAATGAGCTGTTAAGCCAGGTGGCATTGAACACTTCATCTTCTACCAGATGGGCCTTGGTCCCCAAAATGAAAATTTTATTTTCTTTTAGAAATGGGCAGTGACATCTAGGCAAGCCCATTCACCTTAACACTCCCAGTAACAAAAGTTGATAGGATACTTTCAAGTTTTAAGCATTCATCTCTCTTATTTTAAAAACCCAACAATGAGGAAATGAATGGATTTGTAAGTAAAAAGGTCTCTGTGGTCAGAGTGAAGAGGTGGGGTGTGCATTTAGGGTTTTCATAAAAACCTTAAAGAATGCTGGCTTCCTGCTGGCCATCTGCAGTAGCTGTTAGGGAATAAGAACCCCATACAGTATTTTCCAGAGGGGAAGGCTGTGTTTTATTGGCAGTACTTTAGAAGTAAGAACCATTTGTAAAATAAAGATTTAAAAAAAAAAGTTTCCTTAAACCTATTTTCTGTGGTTTTGAGAAAATCTTCTCACCATGAAATTTCACACAAGACTTAACTGAAACAGGGTTGGTTCCTAAACTTGGCAGCTCATCCAGCTGCCTGTGTGTGAGTCCTGAGTTCAGGTCACAGCACCAGAAAAAATGGAACCGCCCTCATTCGACAACTTGGCATGAGGAAGGAGACTTCATTTCACCACCCCAGTTGAGCTCTCCTGTAAGCCGAACTTTGAGTGATAGAGGGAACTAGGTTTAGTTGTATCTAGGGAAATTATTCTGGGAATGCTGTGGCTGGAATCCGTGCACAGCCTTGTGTGTAGGTGACTAGGATAGAGATCGTGCTTGGGCAGAATTCCGAAACGGGGAGTGCTGGGCCCATTTAAGATGAGTATGTAATCTTGCATTTAAGCAGAGCGCCTCGATGGGTCCAACCTGATAGATGAACTCCTAGCTCCCTTCATCCACATTTTCAGGTTCTGTCTCGTCTCACTTTCTCTGGCCAGTCACTGTCCAAAATGATGGAAATGTAATAAAAGTCCTCAACCTCTCCTACAGTCTGTTGTTATAATTGTTCTATTTTCTTATCAGCTCTTCTCTTTCTGTGCCTGTCTTAGAGATTAAATTTATCACAGGTATGTATGAGATATACTGTGTTTGGGATTGGCTGCAATTTCAGGCTTCTGCTGAGGATCTTGGGTGAGGGGGAGACCACAGGGCTAGTCTGTCTTTGGCTTTCAGTGGCCTCCTGGGGGAATAGCAGGTTCTGGACTCATCACTTCCCTGAGATGACGGTTTAGGCACTCATAACCAGGGGGTCATGCTAGCAAGTCTGCCACGGTTACATAAATCGGTCTTCCTGGTGGGGTCAGCAGGTTTTAAAACCCTTAATCTCTGCGGGTTCTTCAGGAGCCGGATCGATAGCCATTGTCCTCATGGAGTGACAACCCCTTTGTGGGCTATTCTAAGGTGGAGCTGTGCCAGCTGTTCTCTATCCTGGGGCATAGGCATCTTGGCATGGAGCTAGCGTATAACTTTGTTTCTCATGTTGTCCTTTACAATGCTGAAATGAAGATTAAATGATTTTCTTTCCTTTCTCTCTTTAAGAATTACCAGCCATGTGTGTGTAAGCCAGAGGACCGCTTGCAGGTGTCAGTTGTCTGTCTACCGTGTAGGTCTGGGGAATTGAGCTCAGGTCATGAGGCTTGCCGACAAGCATCTTCACCTGCTGAGCCATCTCACCAGCCCCTACGCACTTTCTCCATCCCCCAAATAATTGGGAGAAAATTTGTCATATGCTTCCTGAATTCTTAGAGATAAAGGATGTGGTTTAATATGTATGTTACCATTCTGTTCGGATTAAAGGCAGCCCCCAGCAGCTGGATTCCATGCCTGATGCTTCAGGGACTGTCATTTATGACGACTAATTCTGTGTTATCGAGAAGGAAGAAAAATAGGTTGGGTTTTGTTTTTTTGAGACAGGTTCTCACTGTGTAGACCAAGCTGGTCTTGAACTCAGCCACCTGTTTTCAGCCCTTGTTTGCCCAGTGCCGGAATTACTGGACAGATACATCACATCCAACTGATAGATACCTGGTTTTTTTGTTTTGGTTTTAGATAAATTTCACAGCATATTAACTTAGCCCAATCCAGTAAGAGAACTTCACACTCACAACTTAATTGCACTTGGTATTTCACACCTCCTTAGGCAGCCATTGCCCCCAGTTCAAAAATGAAAGCTGGGTGTGGCTTGTGAGGGTAGAGTCTGGAACATACAGGGATACTTAAACCTACCAAAAGGAATTGAGACAAGGCCTTTGTTTAAAAGGATGCTGGTCTGCAGTTGCTGCTCAGAATGAGATTGCCTCTGTGTCCCCCCCCCCCCCCCAAGTCATTGGTAATTGGTTGTCCTTTGGTCTTTATTTTTGGCCTCTGACTCTTTCATAGAGCAGAGGAAGGGACTTAGCTTCTAGCTAGGTTTGTGTTTTCATTTAACGAGTCAGTTCATAAAAGCCATATGATGTTCACTTAAACCAGCAATTCATCTGAAATCCGAACAAACTGTTAAAGCCTTGGGAGGTTGTGAAAACATGGCTGGTGCTCCTCTGTGCCCAAGGCCAACTCTTGTGAATGACTTCCCTGCTGTGTGATAGTAGGTCCCTCATGAGCACTCCCCAGGCAGTGACTGAGCCTGCTGAGCTGTTGAAGCTTGGCGGAAGGTAGGGAATGCAGCTACAAGCCGGCCCTGTGGATGTGGGCTCAGGAGAGTGTTTCTCTTCTTACTCACCTGCAGTTTTACCACCTGCCACCCTTTATCTGACTGAGTGTGTGATTCTGTATTCCTACCAGTTTCAGATTTTTTTCTTTTTTTAAATATGTGTATGAGTTTTGCCTTCATGTAAGCTGAACCGGGTACATGCAGTGCTTACGAAGGTCAGAAGAGGGTGTCAGAGGCCCTGGATCAGGAGTCAGAGATAGCTGAGAGCCACCATGTAGGTGCTGGGAACCAGCCCAGGTCCAGTGAAAGAGCAGCAGTTGCTGTGACTTGCCAAGTGTCTTTCTGGCCCCCCCTTTTTAATTAGTTGAGAGAGAGGGTTTCATGCAGCCCAGGCTGGCTTCAAAGTTATTATGTAGCTGAGGATGCTCTTCCCTGTTTCCCCCTTCAAGTGCTAGGGATGAAAACCAGGGCACTGTGCTTCCTCTCCAACCCTGTTAATAGTCTATTCTAATCCATAAGTACACTGTAGCTGTCTTCAGATGCACCAGAAGAGGGCGTCAGATCTCATTACGGATGGTTGTGAGCCACCATGTGGTTGCTGGGATTTGAACTCAGGACCTTGGGGAGAGCAGTCAGTGCTCTTAACCGCTGAGCCATCTCTCCAGCCCTCTTTCTTAGTTTTGAGACAGAGTCTCACTGTGTAACCAAGGCTGCCCTCAAACGGGTGACACGATTAGAGGTGTCTCACTGCCTCGTACTTCTGTTCATATGACCCCCTGCATTCTGTTTCCTCCCTTACTAATCGTCTGGTCTCACTATGGAGGTACTGCCTGCCTTTTCCACCATTTTAGGCTATAAGCTATATACAGCTGCCTTATGTATGGCCTTTTTTTTTTTTTTTTTTTTTTTTGGTCCTCAAATTCTATTTTAGGTGTCAGTTATCACTTTGGTTATGAAACTATCATCTGGTTGGCTTTTTAAAAAAAGATTTTTATTTTACTTATTTATATGTATGTGGGTATGTGCATGTGAGCTCAGGTGCCCACAGAGGACAGAACCAATGGATTCTGAATCTGGAGTGTGTGTGTGTGTGTGTGTGTGTGTGTGTGTGTGTGAGAGTGAGAGTGAGTGTGTGAGCCTATGCTTATTGGAATGCACTGCAGTGGAGACTGGCCTTGGACTTGGGATCTAGAATGCTGGCGTGGCTGGCCTGTCTCATTGCACTTAGAGTATCCAGTGATTTTATAATAGCAACAAGTGTAGACTCTTAACTAAATACCTTTTTCTTTGCCATGCTGGGGAATTGAACATAGGTCCTGGGTGCCATGCATGTGCTATACGACTGAGATACATGTTCATTCCTCTTGCTTTTGAGGCAAGTTCTCAGAAATAATTAACAGCAGGCCCTGCTTGAACTTGTAGTTGAACTAGATTATAATCTGTACCACCAGGCTCACCTGCTACATAGACCATGCTGGACTTGAACTCCGATCTCTCTGCCTCCCCAGTTCTGGCATTAAAGGCATGCAGGGGTGCTGCGAGTGTGTCACCATGCCTTTCCCTTTTCCTGTTAGGACTAGTTGGCAAGGAAGTAGTAGGCTAGGTGGTAGTTGTCTGGATCGATCGATTGATTGATTGATTGATTGATTGAGGCAGGTACCTGCTGAGTGGCTAGCATGATACCCACTGTAGCCCAGATGGGCTGGGTGGTGGGATTGCAGACAGCACCACCTCCAGCTCTCCTCTGTAAGGGGCTGGTGGAAGGTAAGCAGATTGATTGCCACCAGCACTTGACCTGAATAGAATGTTTCCAGTGTGCAGGGAGCATTAGCTCTGCTTGTTAACTGGTTGGTAAAAAGGAAAAGGCAGTATGTCTGTTTTCCCATATGTAGACATGGTCTCAGGTAGGCCAGGCTGGCAAGTCCTCATCCATGTAACCCTAGGATGATCTTGACCATCTCACCCTCCTGCTTCTGGCTCTCTAGTACTGGGATTGCAGGTACCACTCGAGCAGACCAGGATGTCGTTAAAAGATACGAGTGATTTATTCCTCGATTTCAGGTGGTTATGAGCCGTCTGACAAGGATGCTGGGAGCTCATGCAAGAGCAGCTGAGACATCTTTCCAGCATTTCATGAAGCCAGACTGACATTCTCATAATCCTAAACTTCTGATTCTCCTGCCTCTACTACCCAAGCTCTGAGGTTACGGAATTGTACAACCATGCCTGCTTTTTTATGCAGTGCATGGAATCAGGACCTTCTGCATGCTAATTGGGCCCTCTATGAACTCAGCTACATTCTCAGCCCACACTGTAGAACATATCTTTGGAAGGTATGAATGTCATCATTTTGGTATCTTCTACTTTGTGAAAGTTGATAGGATACTCAGGCTGCCATCTTTAAGCATCATTTATCTAGGAGCTGAGTCTGGGGTGCTTGTACTTTGAAGGCATGGAAGCCCAGACTTGTTTTCTTCTGGTGTTTCTGGGAGGTGAGCTCCACTTCTGCTCACCTTAAAGCCTGGCTCTCCCTGTGCTGCTGAGGCTGGGCCCAAACTTGACAGGCATCCATCCTCTCCTCCAGAGTATATAGGCACCCTGTTAACCTCATTGAATTATGTGTACATGTGTGTGTCTGTGTGTGGGTTTGTGCTTGAGTGCGGTACCTGTAGAAAGTGTGGGTCTTCTGTAGTTAGAATTGCAGGCAGTTGTGAGGCTCCTGACGTGTGGGAAGAACCGAATTCAGGTGTTTTGGAGCAACAGACTGGCCTTGAACTCAGAGATCCATCTGTCTGTCACTGCCTTCCGACTGCTAGGTCTAAAGGTGTGTGCCATCACCAGCTTAGGCCTTTTCCATTCTTGAAATACTAGGGTTTGAATGTAGAGCTTCACACATGCCAGGCAAAAGCTCACCCCTTGCACTTCAGCCTTTGCCCCCTGTTAATTTAGTGCCTAGACCGCTGCCTTAATTTTATGTGTGAAATCACTGAATACATTTCTTTTTCTAAGTAGTTTTGTTACATCATGTTTGATTTATATTGAGAGACTGTTCAGGTCTGAGAAAACCATGGGCGTTGGTTGTCTCCTTTCACTGTGTCGCTCTCAGACCAAACTCTTGTAGCAGGCACCTTTCTTTACCTTCCGCACTGTCTCACTGGCGCTGAATGCCTTTCTCCCTTAGTGACAGACACATACTCGTATCTCCTATGTATCTCGTAAGCCCAGCCTTTTGAGTTCTGCGCTGATAGACTTTTAAGACTGGAAACGTGGCACTATACATATGGCTCAGCGGTTAGAGCACCCCGGGCTCTTCAGGGGCACTTTAAGTAAAATTTTTTTTTTTTTTTTTGTTTTTTTGAGACAGGGTTTCTCTGTGTAGCCCTGGCTGTCCTGGAACTCACTCTGTAGACCAGGCTGGCCTCGAACTCAGAAATCCGCCTGCCTCTGCCTCCCAAGTGCTGGGATTAAAGGCATGCGCCACCACTCCCGGCTTAAGTAACATTTTTTTTTTTTTTAAAGATTTATTTATTTATTATATGTAAGTACACTGTAGCTGTCTTCAGACACTTCAGAAGAGGGCGCCAGATCTCATTACGGATGGTTGTGAGCCACCATGTGGTTGCTGGGATTTGAACTCTGGACCTTTGGAAGAGCAGTCGGGTGCTCTTACCCACTGAGCCATCTCACCAGCCCCTTAAGTAACATTTTTAAAAAGACAAATATGACTTATATTCACATACAGAGCCCCAAGTGTAAGTCGTGGGGAAATAATTGTGTGTACCATATGTATATAAGCACATACTGTGTGCTTGCACAAAATATGCAGTACCTGTTTTATCCAGTCTGAACCTGTTTAGCTTCTTGGATCACTTGTGTTCAGGTTGGTCATAGACTTAGTAATTTTTCTCTTGTTTTAGTTGAGATGGAGTTCTTCTTTGTAGCTTTGTCTGTCTTGGAACATTGTAGACTGGGCTAGCATTGAACTCCGAGATCCCCCTGCCTCTGAGTGCTAGGATTAAAGTGTTGCATCACCAGAACCAGCAATTTTTAAGATTCGGTATTAATGGAACTTTGTATTTTAAGTTCATGTAGCTCAGGCTGCCCAGGGACTTGACGCTGTAGCCAGCAAAGAGCTGGGACTCTCCACCCTCTGCTTCTGTCTCCCAGCTGGGATGGCAGGCACTCACTGCCAAGCCTATTGGGGGATTTGGTTTTTGAAGGCGGGCAAGATGGCTCGGTAAGGACACTTGTTTACACACCTGACAATTTATGTTCAGTCCCTAGAGCCCACATGGAGGAAGGAGAGGACCACCTCTCACAAACTGTTCTTTGACGTCTACATGTGTGAAGTGGTGCCTGTGTGCCCACACACAGTAAATACATTCATTTTATGAAGTCTTAGAGGCCAGGCATAGTGGCACATGCCTCAGTAAGGCAGCAGTAGGAGGATCTCGGGGTCGATCTAGAGAAGTAAGTCCTTGTGTCAGACTAAAGAAGGGTGGAGTTGCAGCTCAGTTGTGGAGACTTGCCTAGTGAGGCCCTGCAGTCAATGTCCACTGTCACAAAAATAAGATGAGAATGGTTTGGAGTGGTCACTTGCTTTTTGTACTAAAAATTAGGTGGCTATAGAGGGGAATGTGTGGGAAATTGCAGCCCCTCCCCCTTTTCCCTTTGTTCTTTACTGTGTCCCCACTCTGTTTTTAGGGTAGAGACAGGATCTCTTATTGCACAAACTGGCTTTGAACTTAACCTTCTGCCTCCCAAGTTTGGAGATTGCTATGTGTAAGTGCCCACTCCCTTTTGCTACTTTGACTTTATTTTCTTTTTTTTTTTTTTTTTTTGGTTTTTCGAGACAGGGTTTCTCTGTGTAGCCCTGGCTGTCCTGGCACTCACTTTGTAGACCAGGCTGGCCTCGAACTCAGAAATCCGCCTGCCTCTGCCTCCCGAGTGCTGGGATTAAAGGCGTGCGCCACCACGCCCGGCTGACTTTATTTTCTTTAATGAAGACTGTAAAAAAGTAAGGTTTGATAGTATAAACTGCAACCCCCTCCATGTGTACACATACACACGCACACACACGCACCAGCACGCCACTTTACAGCATACTGGCAATTTGATTCTAAATACTTTGCTGCTTTCCTGGCCCCTTTGGGATTATTTACTGTTTTGGAAGATGGCTTTTTGACTACTTAAAATTACCCCTTATTTGCCACAGATGCTCAAATCACCAGCAGTGTCTTTACATTCAAATATAGCAATTTTAAAGCATAGAGGGTTTTTCCCCCTTAGGGTATTAAATCCAGATGGTAGATAATTTATTTTCCCCCCTTGGTGTTAAAAGGATGCTTAACCATCAGCTCCTACTGCCACAAGGGACCTGAAATCCTGGGTGGGTTGGGAGTGGGTGGAGATGGAGGTACTGAGTGCCAAGCCCTGAGCGCTCTGCTCTGCACCAAGGGCTCCTCTGTCTCTGTTCTTCTGCCTGTTCTCCCTTTGTTTTTAAGACAGGGTTTTACTGTTAAAGCTTTGATGACCTTGAAATTCACTATGTATACCAGGATAGTCTTGGACTCTGAGATATACCTGCCTCAGTGTCCTGAGAACTGGTATTAAAAACATGCACCACCATGCCCTGCTTGCTGCCTTGTTTTTTGTTTCTTTTGTTTTGTTTTTCTAGACAGAGTTTCTCTGTGTAGCCCTGGCTGTCCTGGAACTCACTCTGTAGACCAGGCTGGCCTTGAACTCAGAAATCCGCCTGCCTCTGCCTCCCGAGTGCTGGGATTAAAGGCTTGTGCCACCATGCCTGGCTGCTGCCTTGTTTTTTGTTTCTTTTGTTTTGTTTTGTTTTTCTAGACAGAGTTTCTCTGTGTAGCCCTGGCTGTCCTGGAACTCACTCTGTAGACCAGGCTGGCCTTGAACTCAGAAATCCGCCTGCCTCTGCCTCCCGAGTGCTGGGATTAAAGGCTTGTGCCACCATGCCTGGCTGCTGCCTTGTTTTTTGTTTCTTTTGTTTTGTTTTGTTTTTCTAGACAGAGTTTCTCTGTGTAGCCCTGGCTGTCCTGGAACTCACTCTGTAGACAAGGCTGGCCTTGAACTCAGAAATCTGCCTGCCTCTGCCTCCCGAGTGCTGGGATTAAAGGCGTGCGCCACCATGCCCGGCTGCTGCCGCCTTGTTTTTTAAAGGAGTTATTCTGTTCTTTAAACTCTGGTAGAAAATAGCTCCCACACATCCTTGGAGACTGTGTATATTAGCATTCTGCTTCTGTTAGGCACTGTAGTTCTCCTAGCTTGTGTGTGTATGTGGTGGGGCGGTCAGCGGTCGGGGGTGAAGGTGGGGAAGGAGGTCAGAGGACAGCTTGCAGGAATGTACTCTCTGCTTCCATCACATGGGTCCTGTGGGATTGAACTTGGGTCCTCAGGCTTGGTAGCATGTGCCTTTTTCCACTCCACTCTCTGTTAACCTTTTTAATCCACAGGGGCAGCAGCTGGATAAGGCTCACTCATGCAGGCCTGTGCTGCAGCGTTAGTGTATGGAGGCCAGAGGTCTGGAGTTGTCAATTGTTCTTCATTATTATTTGTTTTTTCGAGACAGGGTTTCTCTGTATCGCCCTGGCTGTCCTGGAACTCTGTAGATCAGGCTGGCCTCCAATTCAGAAATTCGCCTGCCTCTGCCTCCCAAGTGCTGGGATTAAAGGCGTGGGCCACCATGCCCGGCTCATTATTATTTTTTCTACCATATTGTTACTATTTTAATTCTGTTTTCTGTGTGTGGGGGTGAGGTATGTGGTACAGAACATGGCAGAAGACAGCTTATAACAGTTGGTTGTCTTCTACTGGGTAGGTTCCCGGGTTCCAAGTCCAGTATCATGGGGGCTTGACGGCAGGCTCCATTGCCTACTAAGCTGTCTTCCTGACCCCCTCCCACCCACCCCATCCCCACCCCCACCCCTGTCTTTATTGTTGTTATTGAGACAGGGTCTCCTACTGAACCTGATAGGCTAGAGTGACTAGACAGAAAGCCCTAGAGCTTTGTCAGTCTTTCCCTGCTTTCATGGCGTTTGCTGTCACGGGTGACTTTTCACGTGTGTGCTAGGAGTCAGGACTCAGATCATGATTCTTGTACTGCCGTCCTATCTCCCACTGTTGTAAATAATTTTTCCTTTCAGTAGGCAGCAGGGTGTAGTGGTGTGAGCTACTAATCCCAGTCTTCCGGGGCTCCTTGTTTCCCTCCCACAATAGAAACTGGCCATTTAAATACTTTCCACTAATGACCCAGATCGTATGTGTGTAGTTACATGTGTGTGTAGTTGCTACTATCAGTATTATGTAGAATTATTTTTGACAGTTTTACAGTGAAGGAAAAACATATAGTAAACATATTAATAATAAAATTTTATCCAGGTGGTGGTGGCTGTGTATGCCTTTAATCCCAGCACTTGGGGGATAGAGGCGGGGGTAGAGGCTGGCAGATCTCTTGAGTTTGAGGCCAGCCTGGTCTACAGAGCAATATTCAGGACAGCCAGAGCTACACAGAGAAACCCTGTCTCGAAACAACAACAGGAGAAAGATTGAGTTTGTGTTGCCATTCCTCATTTAGGTCTGTGGGCCGTGAGCCCATGAGCAGCCTGCTGACCTTTTTTCCTGCATAGCTCTGGGTCCCTGTAGACCATGATGACCTTGAGTTTGTCTTTTCTGCCTCACACGGGGCTTGTATTTTTCTTCCTAGGTTGGCTCAGGCTGGTCATAAATTTCATCTTTCTTTCTATCCCAGACTACCAAATGCTGGGGATTATAGCGCAGTGCAGCCTTACTGACGGTGTTTGTTCACGTTGGTAGAGTCCAATGCAGATGCTTTTTCTTTTTTTTTTTGGTTTTTCAAGACAGGGTTTCTCTTTATAGCTCTGGCTGTCCTGGAGCTCACTTTGTAGACCAGGCTGGCCTCGAACTCAGAAATCCGCCTGCCTCTGCCTCCCGAGTGCTGGGAACAGATGCTTTTTCACATTTAATTTTTTTTTTAACTATCACTAACCCTATGATTCAGTGTATTTTATTTTATTTATTTATTTTTTTTCGAGACAGGGTTTCTCTGTGTAGCCCTGGCTGTCCTGGTACTCACTTTGTAGACCAGGTTGGCCTCGAACTCAGAAATCCGCCTGCCTCTGCCTCCCGAGTGCTGGGATTAAAGGCGTGCGCCACCACGCCCGGCTCAGTGTATTTTAAATATCATTTAACTGAGGAGTTGTTTCGAGTTTTAGCACGAGGAGCTAAGTGTGGTTGTTTTGCTCTCAGTCCTGGAGATACTGCCAAGAGGGAAGAGACGGATGCCAGGCACCAACCAAAGTGGAAGCAACTTGCCGGAAAGAAGTAGATCTGGGAGGAAAGTGGGACCTTTTTGTCCACCAGAAATGTCACCATTTTTGTCAGCTGTGGTGGTACAAGCTGTAGTCCAGCTCCTCAGAAGGCCAGTGTAAAAGGATGGCTTGAGTTGATGGGTCGAGGCCAGCCTGGGTAACCCAGTCAGGGAGTCAGTCCAGTCCTCTTGTGTTTTTGTTGTTTTATTTCAAGACAAGTTTCTCTGTGCAGCCCTGGCTGTTCTAGAACTGGTCTAGCCCTGGCTGGTCTACCAGGCTGGCCTGAAAACTCTTGAGATCCGCCTGCTTCTGCTTCCTAAGTGCTGGGATCACAGGTGAGTGCTACCACCACCCATCAAGTCCTGTAATATATCTAAGTATACTGTAGCTATCTTCAGATGCACCAGAAGAGGTCATCAGATCTCATTACAGATGGTTGTGAGCCACCATGTGGTTGCTGGGATTTGAACTCAGGACCTTCGGAAGAGCAGTTGGTGCTCTTAACCACTGAGCCATCTCTCAGCCCCTCGAGTTCTGTTTTTAAAAAACAACAGATAGGCTGGAGAGATGGTTCAGTAGGGAAAGGCTTGGATTCAGAATTAGACACACCAAAGCCTGGTGTGGTAGCGCCCATTTGTAGCCCCAGTGCTCTTACGGGGAGGTAAAAATCAGAGGAAGGATCCCCAGTCACTCACGCCAGCTTAGCCTGAAGTCTGCAGTGGGAAGAAATGAAGAGACCACAGTTGAGATAACATCAAGTAGGCCCCGGCTCAAACAGGGTGGAAGGAGAGGAAGGATATAGGCCCAGGATTGTCCGCCTTCTGTAAGCGTGCATCTCTCTCTCTGTACACTGTTTATTTGGATAATAAAACATTTGTGGGTTATGGATTATCTAAGGGGGAGGGATAGAAGTCGTTTCTATTTCTTCTCAACAGGAAGTTGTAAGCAATTTAGTTATCACTATAGATAGGTAGCACCCAGGGAATCCACCAGGCCCTGAGCAGTTGAGAATAGCAAGTCTGAAGTTGTTAATACCAACTTACAAGGGAGGCTCTTGTTGTTTAGCTGTTAAGTAGTTTAGATGGAGGAGGAGTCTGGTGGTGCAAGCTTATGTAATCTCAGCATTCAGTAGGCTGAGGCAGGAGAGTTGAGTCCCCGATTAGCCCTGGCTGCATAGCAAGTAAGCAAAGGCAGACCTCGGACATCATTTTTAGTTTGCAACTGTCCAAGACAGCCGTTTGAAGTATAAATGAAGCCGGGCACTGGTGGTGAATGCCTTTAATCTCAGCACTCAGGAGGCAGAAGCAGGTAGATCTGAGCTCCAGGCTAGCCTGGTCTACAGAGTGGAGTGCCTACAAAAGAGATGGATAACTGGGGGAAGACGGGAAGGATCCAGTTACCATATGCTCCGTCTGAAGAACACTTTTGACTTCATGAAAGGCCCCTAGAGCAGTGCAGACTTGTTCACTGAGGTGATAAATACCAGGGGCTACATGGGGGTTAACACGTCCAAGGTCCTGTGTGCCTCATGTAGCTTAGGCTGGCTTTGAACTCGCTGTAAGCAGGGTGCCTCCAACTCTCTGGGAGCTGGGATTTGCCCTGACAGCCTGTCATCTGGATTCCATCCATCTCCAGCCCATGTGTGCAGTTCTGGCTTTGAGCCTTTGAGCCCTAAGACCCTCTCAGATTGGTAGGATTCACTGATGCCCAGGCTGGTCTTAACACCTGAGCTCAGTGTCCTTACCCGTGATAGCTGAAAATATTGAGGCTGAGCAGTGGAGTTGACAGTTACAGAGGCTGGAACAGGGCAGGCCAGAGGGTGCTGATGAAGACCCACTAGTCACACTAGACAGGGGAAAGAAAAGAGGGCATGGCTAATGAAGCTTTGCTATTCTGGGATTTATCCCAAGGGGCTGTGCATGCTAAGCTACCATCTCACCTTACCTGGGGCTACAGTGAATTAAAACGAAACATGAAAGGACTGGGAAGATGGCTCAGTAGTTCAGAGCACTGACTGCTTGCTCTTCAGAGGTCATGGTTCAGAACCATCTGTGGTGTGTCTGTCTTTGATGTCCCCTTCTGGCCTTCAAGTGCACATGCATTAACTATGCTGGACTTCAGCTAAGTTTTTAACCATGTATTTATTCACTGAGTGGTGTGCAGGGTGTGTGTGTCTGTCTGTCTGTCTGAGCCATGGAGTAGGAGTGGGTCCCCCCCCACCCCCCACCCCCCAGTCCTGGGGTCAGATTTCAGGTCCACTGAATTGGGAGTATTTTAATCGGGAGGATGTGTGTGAAGGGCAGAGGTCAGTGTTGGGTGTCGTTGGGTGTCTGGGATAGTTCTCCAGATTATTTGTGTGTGCATGTACTGTGGAGGCCAGAATGAGTGACTGGGGGAGGAAGGAGGGTACTAAGGGTCTCATTTCCAGGAAGGCTGGTAAGGAAGGGCCACCAGGCAGTCTGCAGTTCCTCCAAACCCTAGCTTCATTCTCACCCTCTCTCTTGTCCAAACCTGGGGGTGGGGGGGAAGCTTGGCATGGTGGCCCCTACCTTGTAACTGGAGTACTGAGAGGTGGAAGCTAAAGGATCAAGAGTTCACTATTTCCATCGACTGTACATGAGACCCTCAGACAAGTTGCTGGAGAGGTGGCTCTGCAGTTAAGAGCGTTTGCCACTATTTCAGAGATACAAGTTCAGTTCTTAACCACCCAGCCTACAACTGCCTCTAACTCCAGTTCCAGGGCTGTCTTCTCTGGCTTCCAACACATAGACAGACACAAATACACACACACACACACACACACACACACCATCCATCCATCCATCCATCCATCCATCCATCCATCCATCCATAGTCTTGTCGGGCCAGAACTAACCTGACTTTTTTTATTGTATTTGCTTTTATATTTTTGTTTGAGAGCAACTTCTTTTACAAGATAAAGATAAACTCCCCAAAATCAGAAGTTCAGAGGGGCCGTACATAAGTGTAAGGAAAGAGGACATTGACTTCAGGAGACAACTGAAGGAGCAGAGGCCAGAGAGGAGGAGGCAGGTGTGGGGGTTATTATGACTCAGTGCAGCTGTGTTTAAGGACATTTTAACCAACTTAAGTTTACTTGAATTTTGGAAGAATGTTATTTTGACAGCTAGGCTAACAAGATCCCTCCCTGCACGTGGCATGTCTGGACTTCCATTCACTGTTGAGAATAGCTGGTGTGGGCTGCCTCCACGAGGCTGAATTCTCTTGCTCTCCAGGTTAGGGCAGCTTCTCCCTATGGTAACAGGTAGCTACTTCCTTAGGAGCTCAGGAGTTTCAGTTAAACTGAGGGTTCAGGTTGAGTTCGCAGGGTAGAAGCTGCTCCCCCGACCTCTCTCTTTTAAATAAGTGTTATTTTATGTGTGTGTGTTTTGCAGGCATAATGTTTGTGGACCCACATGTGTGCAGTTTGTGTAGAGGTTAGAAGAGGGTGTCAGATTTGCTGATGATTGTGACTGCCCTCTGGGTTATGGAAATGGAACTTGGGTCCTGTGGAAAAACTACCGGCTGCTCCTGGCTGCTGAGACCCTTGAACCAGATCCCATGTCTTGAGGGGAGGCGCTGCACACCTGACAGGAAAGGGGTGGGCTCACAGCCATCTTCATAAACACTGGGCTGGACTCATCCAGTGTAGATTCGGTCATTTTGCAAATATTGACCGTGCCTAAAGGATACTGTGGTGACTAACAGGTGAGTCAAGGGAGCAAACTGGTCACAGTGGGGCAGTAATCTGAAAGACAGGGTTGTTCAGAGGTATACAGCTTCAGAGCAGAGAGCTTTTTTTTTTTTTTTTGGTTTTTCGAGACAGGGTTTCTCTGTATAGCCCTGGCTGTCCTGGAACTCACTCTGTAGACCAGGCTGGCCTCGAACTCAGAAATCCGCCTGCCTCTGCCTCCCGAGTGTTTTATTTATTTATTATCTGTAAGTACACTATAGCTGTCTTCAGACATTCCAGAAGAGGGCGCCAGATCTCGTTACGGATGGTTGTGAGCCACCATGTGGTTGCTGGGATTTGAACTCTGGACCTTCGGAAGAGCAGTCGGGTGCTCTTACCCACTGAGCCATCTCACCAGCCCCGCAGAGAGCTTTTTAATGATGGGAACCAGGTTGTCACCAGGTTGGGTGCTGGTAGCTTAGTTTTCCCCCTCTATAACACAGACTTGGGCGTGGCTCTGCTGGAGGTGCGTTTGGTCTTCAGTGTTTGTCGATTGCATTGGTAGGAGCTAGCTAGCACCCATGGTCTCCAATAGGGTGGAGTGTAGGGCTGGAGAGAGTTCCTAGTACCCATATAAACAGACACACTTGGTGGGTGGCACCTGTCTGTAATCTTAGCCCTAGCAGTGACAGGTGGCTCTCTGGAACTTCCTGCCCTGCTAGCATTGCCCACTCAGTGAGATAATATATCAGAAAAACGAAAAGGACAGAGAAAGACATCAGAGTTGACCCCAACCTCCGTTAGACATGTCAACATGAACACAAAATGAGGTTTGGAAGTGTTTTGGTTTTACTCTTGTGTTTTTGTTTTAAAGATTTATTGTTTGGGGCTAAAGAGATGGCTTGTACTAAAGAGCCAGGTTCCATTTCCATAACCCAGAGGGTGGTCACAAACATCAAATCTGACGCCCTCTTCTGGCCTCTATAGGTTCTGCACACATGTGGGCCCACAAACATGCAGGCGAAACACACACATAAAATAACACTCATTGTTTAAAAAAGAGAGATGGGGCACCATCTTCCACCCTGGGAACTGAACCCTGAACCCGTTACCTGAATTGTCTGAAGCTGCGAAGGAAGTAGCTACCTCCTACCATAGGGACTTCAAGTGAGTGAATACTTTAAATTATGGAGTCATCTCTGTCCACTTAGAAGAAAATCTTTGTATGTGGTCCTAGGGCAGTTTGGGACTGATTCCTCTGCCTCCTGAGTGCTGGGATTACAGGAATATGTCACCATGCCTGCTTTGATCTTTGGAATTCTCAGTCCTTGGGGTGGGAAGCAGGTGGCTTTGATCCCTGTGCTGCTCTGGGTGCTGGGACTGGGGAAAGCATTGTCTCCCTCAGAGTCACGCCTGTCCAGTGAGTTTATGTAATGCCCATTTTACAGGGTAGTGTGGAAAGAACTTGGCTACAAAGCCCTGAGTTTCAGCCCAGTTTTATCCTCCCTGAGACCGTGACCTTGGCCCTGAGCATGCCAAGGATGTCTTCTGGCATCCTGGGATGGTCCCTTTTGCCCAATTGTACCCAGTATGATGGCTGTCATGCTTCCCGGCCTGTGGTGGTGTCTCCCTAAGGAGACAAGCTTTCTGAGCCAGCCTGGTGGCTCACCTTAGCTAGCACTTGGGAGATAGAGGTTGGGGGACAGCCTGGGCTACATGGCATCCTGCTGTAGACAACAACAGAAAGGACAAAAATACCAAACAAACAAACCACACACTCTTACTCAAAAGACTGAGCCCAGAATCCATCACATAGGAAAGCCATGTCCTCAGTATAGCACAGTGTGGCTGAGTGCAGGTGTTCTCCGTTTGATGCACTGTTCTGTCAGTGTTGTCCCTCATCACGCTGTTAGACAGGTGCCTGGTATCCAGCCCACAACCTTCCTACCTTAGCCGCCTGAGTGCTACCTCATCAGGTCTTAAAGGGTGACCTGTTGCTCAGGATTTCTAGGGTAAGCTTGTGATGAGTTCCCAAGGTTACCTTGGAGTCATTGATTGGTCAAGCCCAGTGTGCTTGTGGCTGAGACTGACTGTGCTGAAAGTTGGCAAGGCCCGGTCTGCAGAGGAAAGGCGAGGCATGGCTGCCAAGGACATGGCATGGGGTGATGTCCAGTGCAGCCAGACAAGTGAAAGACCAGTGTTCACCAGGGAAGTCTTCTAAAGACCTTAGGTATCGGGGGTGGGGTGGAGGTGGGGCTGTCCCAGACCCCAGGATGCATGGGAGCCTAAACCAGGTAGTTTGTGCAAAGACTAAATGGTTCTTGCCCCAGGTGGGGTGTGTGTATGGTAAAAACCTCAAGATTCAAGAGCCCAAATACCTGGCAAGGGTCAGGTCAGCCTTAAAGGCAGGCCTTCTGAAGATAGCCGTGGGCAAGCGTTTCTGTTAACCATTTCTGCGCAGGTGTCGCTTGGGTTTAAGGTTCTTCAGTTATGTAACATACCCCATTCTTTCTCAAGTTTTGGTTTATTATTTAGTAAGAATGGGCCGCCTTTGGATACACGAATAATTGTGACCACCCAGAACTGTGTGTGGCTAATTCCTCAGTGGTTTATTACATTGCCCAAGCAGTATTCGAGTTCTGGAACATTCCACAGATGCCTGTGCACGTGTGTCCCTTGCACTCAGCTGCTCTGCTTTGTCTGCTCCCACTGTAGGATAGTCCCTGCACTGCTATTTTATGTATGCAGTGGTATTTCCACTCATAGTCAAGGTTTAAAGCAAAACTGAGCAGTCTGTGTGTGCCCCTTGCCTCAACACAGGCTGAGTCTCTCTCCTGCCAACACCCCCCTCACCAGAGTAATGTTTACTGTGGCTCCTGAGCCTGCGTTGTTACAGCTGCAGTTTTGGAGGACAGGATCTTGTTCTGGAGTCCGGGCTAGCCTTGGACATGCTGCCCTTAGCCTCCAGAGGGCTAGCTAGGGTTGCAGGTGTGTGCCACAACACTCTTCCACTGACATGACTGTACCATGCAGCCTTACAGTCTACTTTAGGGCTCCCTCTCCATGCTGTGTACAATTTTACAAAAGGATCTGTGTCCAGTGACAGTTCCACACAGGGCCGTGTCCCTGAAACTGCCGCTGTTCCCTTTTGTGACTTAATTGCCTCAGTTCTTTCTGTCGGGATTGTCTGTGTTATCTGATTGTCGCGCTTTGTAACTTTTATCCGAAAGATGGTGCCCTTCCATCCTTCCCCTCCTTGCTTGCCTCTCAGACAGTTGCCTCTCTATCCAGGGATGACTAGGGCCTTCTGATCCCTTTGCCTCGGCCTCACAAGTGTTCACTGGCACACTCAGTGTGTGGTATCAGGGGCTTCAAACCCAGGCCTTAACTGTGTAATAGATCCAGGGATCTGACTCTCACATAGACAAACATGTAAAAGACCAATGCATATAAAATAAAATTTTAAAAAGTTGTTAAAAAATGAATTGTATTCAGTAGAGGGGTTTGGGAGAGTGTAGGCCAGATGATCAGGAATTAGTTTGTTGGGTTTTTTTTCCCCCCTCCCATAGAAACTACTTCATGGTTTTGATTTTTAATTTCATGGAGTTACAGACAGTTGTGATCAGCCATGTGGGTGCTGGGAATTGAACTTGGGTCCCCTGGGAGAAAGTGCTCTTAACCACTGAGCCACTTCTTCATATTCTAAAAGGGAGAGGGCTGTGTGTGTGTGTGTGAGTGAGTGTGTGTGTGTGTGTGTGTGTGAGAGAGAGAGAGAGAGAGAGAGAGAGAGAGAGAGAGAGAGAGAGTGAGTGTGAGTGTTACTAGGTAGAGCAGGCTGGCCTCATTCTCAGGAATTGAGAATTTCTGAGTGTGTCCGTGCACATGCCCGGGGCTGTGGATGGTGTGGCACATGCTGAAACTGAAACTGTAGAAGGTTGTGACCTATTGTATGGAATCTAGGAACCCACCCTGATCCGTGAGTGCTTGTAATTGTGGGGCCTTCTCTCCTGTGACTTCAGTTGTTGGCCCTGCAGCAGGGCCTGTGGAGCCGTGGCTGTCCCGCTGTCCTTGAACTCACAGAGGTGCTCCTGGGTGCTGTGTGTTTGTTTGTTGGTTGGTTTTTCGAGACAGGGTTTCTCTGTAGAGCCCTGGCTGTCCTGGAACTCACTTTGTAGACCAGGCTGGCCTCGAACTCAGAAGTCCGCCTGCCTCTGCCTCCTGAGTGCTGGGATTAAAGGCTTGTACCAGTTGTGTGTGCCCACCATGCCCAGTTGACTTGAGATTTGTAAGGGGAAAAAGAAATTGTTTCACTATATTTTGTTTTGGTACAGGGCCCCTCCAAGTTTCCCAGGCTGGTCTTTACCCTGCTCTGTTGATCAGGCAGACCTTGGCCATTCTGTCCTCCACCCTCTGCCCTTAGAGGCTCAGATGGTGGGTCTGCCCACAGGGCTCCTTTCTTTGGGCAGACAGAGCTTAAGGGTTTCCCCTCTTACTTAGTTCTCACTGGCAGAGAACAAGGCAAATGTTCCAGATATGGCTGATTTACTCTAGTTAAAGGTTGCTGCTGGCCTTACACAACCTCCATGTTGCAGTTGGCCGCAAGGAGACAACCTTTCTCTCTACAAGCACCCACTGCTGCCTCTGGGCTCTACAGCCAGAGCAGAGCCGTCCGGGTAGTGTGCTGATGAGGTCACCGGAGCTTTAAATAGCGCCCAGCTCTTGAAATAAGGACAGCATGATTTAGGGCAAAGGCCAGAACCAGATCTCCATGGCTGCAGGCACTTGAGCTCTTCTGGCATCTGAGCTGGGGATTGGGTTGCACCACAGCGGGGCTTCGGTTTCTCCAGAGACCTGTGAACTGGCCTGTGGCTGACCATCCAGGCGCTAGCTCTCTGCAGAGTGCTGTTGAGGTTCTTCTTGGACGGGATGTAAAGAGTTAAGGAAGAGACTGGAGGGTCAGACCAAAGAGACCAGACAGCCCTGGAGGTGGTTGTTGGTGAGGAAGGCCGAGGCTTCATGGGGAGTTCTGGTGCTGAAGACCGTTGGTTCAGAGACATCTTTCCATACTTGTAGCACGTACTTCTCCATCATGAGTTAAGCCCTCCACAGTGGCTCAAGCTTTTAATCCCACCATGGATGCCAGAGCAGGCCAGTGTGTTCTAGGTCAGCCAGGACTACATTGTAGTGAGACCTTGTCTCAGACACCTAAAGATACCCATGAACAAGCAGAAATCTGGTTTTTTTATGGGTATGATAGTCGGACTATAGCTCAGTGGGTAGAGGGCTAGGCTAGCATGCCAGAGGCCCTGGGTTTGATCCCTAATACCACCTAAAAAGTAATGGTGGGGCCACACAGATTCATCAGTCAAGGCCCAGAGAAATGCAGCCGCTTGTTCCTCAGGTCTCCCAACAGGATCCTGTCTTCTGGGGCTTTTGTACTGACTGAGAGGTCTGCAGAACTCAGCAAGAGGTAGGCAGGTTGGTCCACACTTCACAGTCAGCCCATCAGCGCAGAGCCTGGAGCACAAGGGGTGAGAGTTTAAGGCAAGGCTGGCTGGCTTGTTTGTTGGGGTTTTGTTTTGTTTTTTTTCCTCGTCAACTTGACACAAGCTGTGGGCAAGGCTATCTGGAGGTGTTTTCTCTCTATGAGTGATAGGGGGTGGGGGTGGGGAGCAGGAAGTGAGGCTCAGCCCACTGTGGGTGGTACCAACTTGGGGCTGCTGGGTTTGGGTGGTATAAAAATGTCTGCCGAGTGGGAAGCAAGTCCCCAAGCAGATCCCTTCCTGCATAGCCTGACTTCTCCCAGTAATGGAGTGTGACCTGAGGGTTATACGAAGAAATACTACAGCCAGGAGGTGGTGGCAATGCACACCTTTAATCCCAGCACTCGGGAGGCAGAGGCAGGCGGATTTCTGAGTTTGAGGCCAGTCTGGCTACAGAGTGAGTTCCAGGACAGCCAGGGCTATACGGAGAAACCCTGTCTCAAAAAACCAAAAAAAAAAAAAAAGTTATCTGGGATGTATCTCAGGGTCCGAGTGCTTATCCCATTGAGGCCTGGAGGTGAGTGTCAGCAGTCGAGTGTTCGCCTAACCTGGACAATGCCTTGGGTTCCAGGAAAAAAGGGGGCAGGAGCAGGGACAGAGGAGAGGAGGGGGTGGAAATGGAGGGAAGGGAGGAGAGAAGAGATAAAACATGAACTCAGAACCAGGAAAAAGAAACTAAAGTGCCTCCTTTCAAGCTAGGCACAGTGATGCACGCCTTTAATCCCAGCACTTGGGAGGCAGAGGCAGGCGGATTTCTGAGTTGGAGGACAGCCCGGGCTACACAGAGAAACCCTGTCTCAAAAAAACAAAAAAGAAACACTACTTTTGATTATGTGTTTGTTTATTACAGCAGCAGGACCTAACTGAGGTGGTGTCAGTCTGTTTCCCTCCAAGGCCTGTGGGCACAAGCTTCCCTTGTCTGACTTGTAGTCCTGATGTTGCTGGGGCCTCATTCTTAACTCCTGCCATTCACTAGGAATGGGATGGTTAATCTCGGGTACTTGGCTCAGGGCGAGGGTGAGGTGCAGTGCATATGAGGCCCTGGGTTCCATCTCCAGCACTAAGTGGCTGCCATACTTATCCCCTCTTTTTTCTTTTCCCAGTGCTGCAAGTTGGAACCTAGCATTGCATAGCTGCAACCCCAGTCCTGAGAACTGTTGTAGCCATCAGATGGTATTAAATCCATTTCCCTAGTCTGCTAAGATTCCACAGTGGTCAGGATCTTTAATTGGTCTTTTCCTTTTCTTCTTCTTTTTTTTTTTTTTTTTTTTTGTTTGTTTTGAGACAGGATCTCTATGTAGCTCTGACTGTCTTTGAGTTTATTATGTAGAGCAGACTGGCTTCAGACTCAGATATTTTATGTCTATGGCTTTTACCACAGAGGCCAGAAGAGGGCATTAGATCTTCTAGACTTGTAGTTAGAGATGGCTGTGAGCCACTGTGTGGGTGCTAGGAAGTGAACCCCAGGTCCTCTGGTAGAGCAGCCAGTGCTCTCAAACTCAACAGAGATTGCTTGCCTGCTTCAGCTTCTCAGGTCGGGGTTTAAAGGTGTGCGCCACCAACCTCCTGGCTTCTCCAGTCCCATTTTAAATTTGGGCGGGGGGGGGGGGGCCGTTTTAAAACAGGGTTTCTTCCATTTATTTATGTGTGTTGGGGGAGTTTATATGATAGTGGAGGTCAGGGCCAACTTGAGAATTAGTTTTGGCCACTGTAGATACCAGGGGCAAACCTGTGTGTTGAGGCTTTATAATAGGCCACTTCACCTTCTGAGCCATCCTGCCTGGCCCAGTCGCCCAGTGTCACTTCCTGTCTGTGGTGTGTCATCTGTTTGTTGTTAGCATAGGAGTAGCAAAACTTCCTTTTGCTCAAAAGTCAACTTTTAAGGGTGACTCATTCTTTCCCAGAGGAACCATGACTCAAGTAAGAGCACTGGTCAGCTTGAGAACATAGCCATCTCATGCTGAGAGTGCTAGGTGTCCATGCCACGGGAGAGGATTTGACTTGTCCTTAGGACAGGCTGGTGGTCCTTCCGTGGAGGACACTGGTGCTTGATACTGTAGAAGCCACCTGTGCTGCTCCTGTCACTCGCTCCCCTTCCTCCCAGACAGAGAGCAGTATTTCTGCCTGCTAACTGTCTCCATGGTGCATGGACCCGTTGTGGGTTGATGTAAAGATAGCTTCACCCCATTATCGTCACCTGTGTCGTAACGGTGCTCGGTCCTTCCTCCTCCAGGTGACAGAGCTGAATGAACCACTGTCCAATGAGGAACGGAACCTCCTGTCGGTGGCCTACAAGAACGTGGTTGGGGCTCGCCGCTCCTCCTGGAGGGTCATCAGCAGCATCGAGCAGAAGACGTCTGCAGACGGCAACGAGAAGAAGATCGAGATGGTCCGAGCCTACCGGGAGAAGATCGAGAAGGAGCTGGAGGCCGTGTGCCAGGACGTGCTGAGCCTGCTGGACAACTACCTGATCAAGAACTGCAGCGAGACCCAGTACGAGAGCAAGGTGTTCTACCTGAAGATGAAAGGGGACTATTACCGTTACCTGGCAGAAGTGGCCACCGGGGAGAAGAGGGCGACTGTGGTGGAGTCGTCTGAGAAGGCCTACAGCGAAGCCCACGAGATCAGCAAGGAGCACATGCAGCCCACCCACCCCATCCGGCTGGGCCTGGCGCTCAACTACTCCGTTTTCTACTATGAGATCCAGAACGCCCCGGAGCAAGCGTGCCACCTGGCCAAGACCGCCTTCGACGACGCCATCGCTGAGCTCGACACTCTGAACGAGGACTCCTACAAGGACTCCACTCTGATCATGCAGCTGCTCCGAGACAACCTCACGCTCTGGACGAGCGACCAGCAAGACGATGACGGCGGTGAAGGCAACAACTAAGGCCCCAGGTGGACTGGCAGCGCCCGCTGATGCTACTACTGCAGTCTTTATTTTTTTCCCATGAGTTGGGGGTCGGGTGGGGGAGGGGAAAGGGAGGGCTGACCTTCCCAGGGAGAAACCCACGACTGTCCTGTCTTTGATTGCCTCTTTGACATTTTTGCCAAAATACCACTAGTGGAAAGTCAGGCTAGCTATGCTGGTATGGGAGTAGCAGCCTCACACAGGCGTCCGGACTGTTGTGCAGGCTCGGAACGAGCAAGTGGAGCTGTCTGCCTTTTAGTTTAACTTATTGCTAGACAGTAGGGTTCTAAGAAGAAAAACGGAGATGGATGGCCCTCATTCAGTGCGTTCTGTGGTTCCAGTAAGGATTCTTCTGTCCATGCCCTCGTCCTCAGTTCCGTGGCTGTTTTCTCTCTGTGGCTGTGCTTTTTATTTCTCTCTCTCTCTCTCTCTCTCTCTCTTTCTCTCTCTCTCTTCTCTCTCTCTTTTTTTCCCCCTGGGGTGTACACCAGAGAAGTTATAGTTTAAATTACCCAACTCGACAGGCTTAGATTAGAAGGCACAACTTTTATTACTGAGTTAGACATGGCCCTGTATTTGGAAGTCTCTGACGGGTTGACAGTATTAACACTAAATTTTAGTTTACAGTATTGATACATGACAGCCATACATGAGCCTAGCCATGGGTTCTCAGCTCTCCTTTGTCAGGTCGGCTTTCCATCTGCTTCCGGGTCGGTCTGGCTGTTCGTCAGTTCTAGACGTGGGGAGAGTCAGAGCTCCCCGTTCCGTCTTGGTTGATGGGTGTTTGGGAGGGGGCTGTGGGGAATACTTTCTTTTTAGTTCTTCTTTACCCTTAAGGTCAGCCTATCACAAAAACAGAAACCGTTAAGTACCCCACACACAGAGAAAACGGAGAAAATTCAGGTCTGTATGTCATTTATCAGAGACTCTGCTCTCAGCAGCCAGGGCTCCTTCTCAGTGTCACTGCCTGTTGAATGTTCCTCTGCACCTTGTGCTAGCAGCATGCAGGTGCCCCGAGGCGTAGGACTGGAGTGTGGAGGGTGGGGGATTATCATCCGGTGCCAGCAGCTGAGCCTACAGGGAACCCACTAGGAAGAGGCAGTTCACTTGAGGCAGCCTGGTCCCTAAGCCAGTTGTCCCTGCCCCCCTTCAGCCCCGGCACTCCTTTCCCAAGTGCTTAGTGGAGGGTAGCCGAGGTTCGGCAGGAGGCCATGCTCACCCTGTTTGACCTAAGCTTTCCTGGTTTCCCCTTTTTGAATGAAATCGTAGTTGTTGAGATTGGCTTCTCTCTCATGAGGTCGCTGCACATGTGACATTGAAGGAAGCTCTGCTGCTATGTCCTACATGGTCCGTCTCAGCCCTGGGTCCCTCATTCTCACTGTGGATAACCCTTTCCATAAACACGCCCGGTCGCATGCAGAGTGTGCAGTTTATGTCTTCTGGAGAACTCACGGTCTTGTGGGTTCCCAAGACGGGCAGCGCCCCAAACTTGCTTAACTTGTCTTTAGAGGCCCAGCAGCCACTTTGTCGCCCACTTGAGCTGGTGCCGTGGCTGCAGAAGGATGACGCCCCTCTGCACAGTCCTAGCATGCCCTTTCTTGGAGCCCCTCTTCATGCTAGTGTGCCAGCACCCCCTAACCGAGACCCGCGCAAGGCCGCAGCGGAGGAAGCTTGGCCACCAGAGTGGACAGAGGGGCCGGAGAGGCTTCACCCGGGGGGTTGTCTCCTTGTCCGCAGTGAGCATGTCTGTGTCCCGCTTGTACTGTTTGGAAATGACCTACTGGAATTGCAAAACCTAGTTTCTCTTTACATTTCAGCCTTGACCTTTGCTGTGTTCTAGAACAGTCATGTGAGGGTAGAACTGAAGAGGGAGAGCGGGAGACCTGCCGGGAGCTCGGAAGGTTCCTTCTCCTTCCTTTACTGTTGAGAAGTGCGCCTGCCTCTGATGCTGTCCCCAGTGCCGCGCGGTTGCTCCTCCATCCTATTGATACAGTATTGTGCATGCTGGTGTTGTATTTCTATACGGTAGCTTGACATTTATTACCTTACACTGTAGGTGTTATGTATCCTATGACAAAAAAACTTAAGACTTCAATATTTTTTTTTAAACTTTTTTTTTTTAATTTAATTTTTTCCTTTCAGGGGTAAAGTTTGCTTTACCAAATAGTGATTGTAACAGATTGATCTGTTTTGGATGTTGCTATAGTGACATGCAGTTCTATATTTTGTTTTTCAGGGGGGAGGGGACAAAAGAAACACCAGTGTTAGCTTACTCTTAATGTCTGGTGTTTGTCATGGTGAAACTGTAACTATCGCAGTGCAGGAGAACGCGCGGACGTTCTCAGAACGCGCCTCTGTGCTTTCTCGTCATGTTATGCAGTGAAACTATTTTTAAGGTCTAATCAAGTGATTTTTTCCCCCCCCAACTCCGTGTTTCGCTAAGGAATTATTTCGCACACGGACCATTCTTAGCAGTTTCCTCAGTGATGGAATATTCATGAATGTGAGTCATTATGTAGCCGTCGTACATTGAGCAAAATAAACTTACAGATCTGATGTCGGCGGTGCCCAGCTTCATTTAATAGCGTTTAACTGCTGTGTTTTTGACAATGTGATTGGCGGTGGGCGTCCTCCACCTCCACTGGGGAGTGAGGCTGGCGGGGGTTGGGGCTCAGAGGCTCAGCTCTGGTCTAGCAGGTGGGGGGGTTAGATTTGACTTCCCGGCACAGTTTGTAGGGGCTGGGGGGTGGGGTGGAGAGGGAGCAAGTTGGTTTGGTCATCCCAGTACTTGATACTCTGAGGCAGGAGGATCACAAATTCAGGGCCAGCTTACATTTATTATACAGTGAGACAACTGACTTGGGTGCTTCGCACGTCATGTCACATCCCCGGGGCTTGTGCTGGGTCCGCTCACGTGTCATTTAGTAGGGCTTGATGTGCCTGAAGAGTGGAGGCTGGACAGTAACAGGAGCTCGGAAGGCTCACCGTCACCCAGGCAGAGTAAGCTGAAAGATGAGCCTGCCACCCGAGAGCTGGAGGTACAGGCTTGCACCTCTGAGTTCAAGACCAGCCTGGTCTACAAGAGCAAGTTCCAGGAGAGCCAGGGTTGCCCAGAGAAACCCTGTCTGGTAGGAGTCGGGGGAGATTGTAGTAATAATAACCAAGAGGCACCTAGCAGCACCCTGGATGCTAAAGTAAGGACTTGAGTTCAAAGCCAGGCTGGGTGATCAACATAGGAAGAGCCTGTCTTTAAAGGGGGGGAAGTAAAAGCAATACAGAAAGGGTGGTGGCAGGAGTTGGGAGTGGTGCTAGCGGAGTGACCTACCCACGTACATGGGACCCTCCCTATCTGAGTACTGCTCCTTCCAAGAACTATGGAGGTGGGAGCACTCTGGAGGTGGGAACACGGCAGGCTCTTTCTGCCCGGGACATATGCTCCTGTTACTGCTCTCTCCCCACTCTATTTATGCGTGATTACCACATGTGTTGGCCTTGACACTGGTCAGCTGAACCTGCCTGTTGACTCACAGGGTGATCGGGTGGCCAAGAATGGCGGTCTGGGCCTCAGAGCAAGCTTGGGGAAACGGCCTCTGAAAACTAACCCGGCTAACAGCAGTCTCTATTTCTGGGAGTTGACATTCAATAACCAGATGAATCTGAATGCCGAGGTATGACAGACTACTTGCCTGGTGGGCCTGCCTCTGTCGTTTTCCTAGCTCTGCCATGGCAGCCTACAGTTAGATCTGAAGAGCCACAAATTTGGCCTCGTGATCAACTGGGTATCTAATGGGCGGGCAGGGCAAGGGGGAGCTGGTTAGCATCAAGTGCAGGGAAAAGCCAACTGGGGTTAGGACAGCGGTTCTAAGCTTTTCCTATGCTGTGACCCTTTCATTTCCTCATGCTGTGACATAAATACTATTTTCATTGGCACTTCATAACTGGCTTTGCTATGGTTATGCAACCTGATGGGGTCCTGACCACAGATTGAAAACCGCTGGGCTAGAGAGGCCCTGACTCGACAACAAAACCAAACAGCTGGGTGTGGGGTTGCGCTGACTTTAATCTCAAGTAAAGACAGGCAGATTTCTGCGTTTGTATGTGAGAGGGTTATGTAGTCCAGGCTGGCCTCAAACTCTTAAATTCTCCTGCCTCCGCCTCCCAATTCTTGAGATTAAAGGTGGTCACTGCACCCAGGCTAATAGCTAAAGATTTTGCCTGGACTCCACCCTGGTCTTAAGCAACAGAGCCCATTGCCTACATTTGTCAAGGCCCAAACTACAGGTCTAGATATTGCCAGCACCCGCAAAAAAGCACCAGGCTTCTTGCTTCGGACCTGTAGATAGGATGGTTGACTTCTGCATGCTTTGCCTGGTGAGGTAGGTCTGCTGGTCTGTAGTTGTCCTACCTCCAAATACAAGATGGGGAACAGTGTAGCTGTCCGTGCTCCCAAGGGACCTCTGAGCAGGCAACCCTGAGACACTGTGAGTCTGCATCAAGGGAGTCTCACCACTTCCGTTCTTTTCCCACCATAATGGATGTGACTGGATCCCCTTAGACGTTTTTCTTTCTTTTTTCTTAAGATTTATTTATTTATTTATTATATGTAAGTACACTGTAGCTGTCTCCAGACACACCAGAAGAGGGCATCAGATCTCATTACGGATGGTTGTGAGCCACCATGTGGTTGCTGGAATTTGAACTCAGGACCTTCGGAAGAGCAGTCTGTGCTCTTAACAACTGAGCCATCTCACCAGCCCTAGACATTTCTTTAATCTCATATAGAGCTGGGTTTGTGCAAGGGGATCACAATGGTTGCTGAGTTTTCTTAGGTGTGGGTTGGTTTGGCAGGTCTCAGGATCTGGTGCTCCTAAGAACCACTCTACTAGCTGGGCAGTGGCACACCTTTAAGCCCAGCACTTGAGGCAGAGATAGGTGGGGCTCTTAGTTGGGGGGGGGGTGTCACTCTACTGCTGAGCTTCTTGCCCCCTCCTCAGCCAATCACTAGAGAATGTTTGACGTGCTATGTGGTATGTATGAGTAGCCTCTGCTTGCTGGGGGACCCTCCCCCCAAGCTATGCCTTGGTTTGTTAGTGCTTTAGTTAGTGTGAGAACTTTGGATTCCACAGGAGCAATCGTGCTTTCTCCGTATTAGTTAGAAGGGGTTTTGCCAGCCAGCCAGGCAATGGTGGCAAAGATTACCTTTAATCCCAGCACTCTTAAATTTGAGGCCAGCCTGGGTCTACAGGATGAGTTCCAGAACAGCCAGGGCTACACACAGAAACCCTGCCTCAAAAAGGGTGGGAGTGTGTGTGTGTGTGTGTGTGTAAGGGGTGTTCCCTGGAGTTGAAGACTCTTCTTGCAAAAGAACTGCTGGGAATACTGCTGTCCCTCCACAGTGCTGACTTCTCAGTCTGTGTGAAGTAAGGGAGGGGAAGCAGAAGAATGGAAACCTGGCCCCTGGATCAGGAAACGAGAGTCAAGACAGGTTGGGCAACTATCGGCTGGGTAAACCCAGCCTGTTCTATGAGTCTGTCTTTGAATATTAATCATTCTAACTGTTGTCCAGATCCCCACCATGATAGACCCTATTGTGGGGGCAGAAGTTAGAGATGCCATATCATTGGTATATGTGGTGCATTGACTTAAAAAACAAAACAAAAAACAAAACCCAAGGTTTTACTTTGTAGACCATTCTAGTCTGGAAGTCAGAATGCCGTTCCTTCCAAGTGCTAGGAATTAGGGCATTGGACAGAGGCCATGGTCATGGACTTAGACATTTCAAGACAAAATGAAGCTGGGTAAGTATAACAAGCCCTGGGAGGTAGCTCAACTGGTAAAGTGTTTGCTTATCATACATGAAATCGAGCCAGGTGTGGTGGTGCACACCTTTAGTTCCAGCATTTGGGAATCAGAAGCAGGTAGATCTGTGAGTTCAAGGCCAGCCTGGTCTACAGAGCGAGTTCCAGGACAGGGCTACACAGAGAAACCCTGCCGCGAAAAAAAAACAAAACAAACCAACAAAAACTCCATGTACATCAAGACCACCAGGTGTGCATGTGGTGGGGCACACCTGGTGAAGTGGGGTACACCTGATATTCCTAGCACTCACAGAGCCCGGAGGATGAGTTCTGGGTTGAGGGCTGGAGCCGAGGCTAGGTTGGGAAGTGTTTGCCATGCTTTTACCAGGACCCAGCACCCTGGCAAGCCAGGCGACCTGTGCTCCAAAGGACCATCAACAACAGGTGCTTGCTGCCTTCCAGCCTACCTGAGGAAATTCACATCCCAGGTTCAGGAAAAGAGCCTGGCTCCGGAAGAGGCAGTAAGCGGTAGAGGATACCCCAACACCCTCTTCAGGCCTCTGCATGTGCCAGTGTACACAACACACCCACACAAAATCTTTTTTAAAGTTGCAAGGTAATGTTCAAGACTAGCTTGGATTGCATGAAACCAGTCTCAGAAAAAAAGGAAAGTTAAAAGCCGGGGAGGATGCTGAGAAGATGAGGTGCAAAACGAAGTCACATTTCTGGGGTTCAAGGCCTACTTCCATACATTTCAGACTAGCTTGGGCTGCATATGACCGGGTCTCAGAGTTTTGCCAGGCTCTGGGAGTATAGAACTCCAAAGACGGCTAGGAGCAATGTTGTGAGTTTGAAGCCAGAGTCATTCAGTTAGACGTTATCTAAAAAAAAAAAAGAAAAGAAAAGAAAGAAAAAAAAAAAGGCCAAGGAAGGTAGAGCGTGAATACAAGATCCTGGAGTTGGGGTTGCTGGGATTCAGGAGTCTTCCCTTCTGGGATCTATTCCCCCAAACCCTCAATGACTCCAGCACCGAGTCCTCTGACTCCCCCTGGTGGGTGCTGCCGGTTCTGCAGCTGTCCCGGTTAGTGCGGGTATTTGCAGCCTTGAGCCGAGACCCTGATGGCAGTAGCGACCTCAAGGCCAGCCCATCTGAGATCTCCATTCCCGAGTTTCTGCATGTTCCCCTTCCCAAACACCTGGGCCTGAAACGAAGGATTGTGCTGCCTGCGTGTGCCCATAAAAGAGCCAGGCATCTAAGAGTGACCACTCCCTACCTCTGGCCATTGCGGACTGCCCAGGTACCCGGCTGTGAGCTAGGCGGGGCCGCGGCTCAGCCCCGCCCCACCCAGCATGGAAATTGATTTCTAGCCGGAACGTGGTAAGAGCCAATCACAAGCCAGCATCTCGCCTCCGTGCCAATGGCCGGCCTGTTGCTGGGTCTCGCATCCCTCCTTTGGAATTCTGCTGCTGAGCCCGCCGCAGTGCTAATGCGGAGCTTATCCTGGCTTCCGGGTCCTCTTCACTCGGCTTTGTCTCCTCCTTTGTAGTCCTTACGGAATAATCTGCTTTGGCCTTCTTTTAGGGCGTAAAAACCTCCACAGGGGTTGTCCTTGGAAGGAGGGGACTTTAGAGGGTGATGCATCAAGCTCCAGGTGGTCCTCGCCCTCAGGGTTGCTATAGAAACAGTGACCCACTCTCTGACCTCTAAACTTGCTGCAGTCCCTCATCTCCATATTATCTTCCGGAACCGATCTCAATAAATCTATCTACATTACTCCTGTGTCCTTAATTGGGGAACCGGGGCTTCAGCATCTTTGTGCTCCAGTCCACATACTCTGGGAGAGCCCAAAGGTGAATGACCAATATGCCAAGTTTCATCCCCTCACACGCTGGCCCTTTGGTAGTGGGCTATGATAGGCTATGACAGTCCGGGGAACCTAGAAGCCAGTTTCTTCTCTCTGTAGTATTCAAGGCCCCAGCCAGCTCTGGTCAGATATTTACGATTTCAAATGAATGGTGGCCAATTAGGAATCAGCTTGCAACAAGGTCAGAAGAAGAAAAGTATGTCCGCTCCTCCATAGTCATTTTGTAACCAAGAATTAGGGAGATGAGGCTAGGTGTGGAGGTGCACGCCATTTATCCCAGCACTCAGAAGGCAGTGGCAGGCATATGACAGTGAGTTCAAGGACAGCATGGTCTGCATACCAAATTCCAGGACAGCCAGACAGCTACATAGTCTTTTTAAAAGGAGGAGGAGGAGGAAGAAGAGGAAGAGGAGGGTTGGAGGAATTATGTGTGTGTGTGTGTGTGTGTTTACATATGTGTGAGTGAGTTCTCTTCTTCCACCATGTGGACCTCAGATATCGAATTCAGGTCTCTCAACAAACTTGGCACAGGCTCCTTTCCCCACGATGCCATCTCATTTGGCTCAAAGATCAGTTTTCTGTCATTCAGCCATGCCTCATCTTGTATGAGGGAAGAAAAATCAGGGTTTGAATTCACATTCATTTCACTGTGTCCTAAGTATGCAGGGCATACCATTTAGCCTACCTACCTCACAAAGACACCTGGGTGTCGGTGGTGAGGGCCTTAAATTGAAGCACTCAGGAGGCAGAGGCAGGCAGATCTCTAAGTTCAAAGCCAGCCTTCTTTACAGAGTAAATTCTAGAACAGCCAGGGCTACACAGAGAAATCCTGTCTCAAAAAATCAAATCAACCAAACACACACACACACACACACACACACAGAGCAAACTATAACTCATGGCTCAGGTTTGTAATTCCCGGATACAGGGGTGAGATTGGTATATGGAGGTACTGAGACAGGAGGATGACAAGTTTAAGTCAATGAACTCCTGTCTCAAAGTAAATTGGTTAGGGAAAGGGGAGATTAAATTACCTCAGTAAAAAGTAGACCTCTTGCTTAGAATCCCCCAGTGAGGGGCTGGGGCATGGCTCAGTGGTAGAGCCCCTGCCTAGAATCCCCCAGGGAGGGACTGGGGTGCAGTTTTGTGGTAGCAAGCTTACCTAGCATGACTAAGGCTAACGACATAGAACCAGACAATTGCTTGATACTCACTGGCTTCCTGCTGCTGCTCCAGGGAATTGGCTCAATTGCAGCACACACACAGGGCTCAAAGCCCTGGGTTCAATCTCCAGCACCACAAAAATGATACAGGAAGTTGAGTGTGGCAGAGTATGGTTATGTATATTTCTAATTCCACCATTTGGGAAGCTCAGGCAGGAGGATCAGGAGTTCAAGGCCAGCCTAAGTCAGACAGGGGGGCACCTCAGTTGCCTAGCAACCAGGTAGCCTTTGGTTCCATCCCTCTCACCACAGAAAGCTAGTGTGACACATGTCTGTGATATTGAAGGCAGGAAGATCAGGAATACAAGATCATTCTCAGCTACACAGCAAGGTCAACACTGCACTGCAGGAGACCTTGTTTTTAAAACGGGAGTAGCAGAGTATGGTGGCGCACACCTTTAATCCGAGCACTTGGGAGGCAGAAGAGGTGGATCTCTGAGTTTGAGGCCAGCCTGATCTACAGAGTGAGTTCCAGGACAGCCAGAACTATAGAGAGACCCTGTCTCAAACAAACAAGCAGGGAGGGGCTGATGGTTCAGTAGTTAGGAGCTTGTCCCAGCACCTACGTCTTGTGGCTCGCAACTACCTGTATCTTCAGCGCCCCCTTCTGGCCTCTGCAGACACCTGCACGCATGTACACATATCTACACACAATTAAAAAAAATTTTTTTTTTTTTTAAGGGAGCTGGATAGTGGTGGTTCATGCTTTTAATTCTAGAACGTGGGAATCAGAGGTTATACAGAGAAACCCCATCTCAACACCACACCCCCAAAAGAACCTGAACAACAGCAACAACAAGCAAGGAAAAGGTTTATCCTGAACACATGTTAATGTTGCTAGTCATCACTGAAGGAAATCAGGAACCTGGAGGCAGGAGCTGGTGCAGAGGCCATGGAGGGGCGCTGCTTACTGGCTTTCTCAGCCTGCTTTTTTATAGGACCCAGGACCACCAGCCCAGGGATGGCCTCCACACACCATGGGCTGGGCCTTTCCCCATCAATCATTAATTAAGAAAATGCCTTAAAAAAAAAAAAAAAAAGCCGGACGTGGTGGCGCACGTCTTTAATCCCAGCACTCGGGAGGCAGAGGCAGGTGGATTTCTTAGTTCGAGGCCAGCCTGGTCTACAAAGTGAGTTCCAGGACAGCCAGGACTACACAGAAAAACCCTGTCTCGAAAAACCAAAAAAAAAAAAAAAAAAAAGAAAATGCCTTACAGCCAAATCTGATGGAGATCTCTAAATTCAAGCCAGTCTGGTCTACAGAATGAGTTCCAGGACAGCCAAGATTACACAGGGAAACCCTTTCTGAAAAAAAAAAAAGTAAAATGAATAAAAAATTAAAATATACACAAAAAGTGGCAGTTTGCATGGCCTGCTCACAAGTACCTGAATGAGCCTCTGCTGCCTCTTAGTGGCCTAGGGTTGCTAGTGGATCACTGACAGTTAGCAGGTGTTGGCTGTGTGGAGAGTTAGACACAGTCGGGAACAATTCCTATCTGAAAGGTGCACTAGGGAAAGCCAAAGGTCTAATATGGCTGCTAGTAACAGAATGGGCTAGCAGTCAACAGGCCCAAGCACTGGTCAGTCCCACAGTAGGGACATTTCAGTGGCTTTGAGGACCCTTGGAGCCAGGCTAGAAGCAGAGAAGACAAGCCCAGAGCACACTCAGAGATCTCTCTTTTTCCTTCTCCTTCCCTTCTCCCTCTCCCTCTCTCTTTCTCTTCCCTCACCCCTACCCGTTCCTTCTTGCTCCCATGTGGGTGCCTGTCTATATGTGGAGGACAGTGTTAGCATCCAGAAACGGCACTGTCTGCCTCCCTTGAAACAGGTTCTCTCATTGGTCTCTAAGTAAGCTGGGCTGGCTACCAGTGGGCTTCTGGAATCTGTTATTTCTAACTCACTGGTGTGGGGGTTACAAGCATGCTCCACCACACCCAGAAGTTTTACTCGGTTAAAAGCCCCCAGAAAGGATTGAACTCAGGTCCCCAGACTTGCTAAGGCTAACACTTTATCAACCGGGCTATCTCCCAGACCCTAGACCTGGGCCTCTTACCTGATGTCTTCTCTAGTCTGATAGTTAGAAGTTGGTCAGCGAACCCCTGGGTAAGGTCTGGGAGAGTGCTCAGGGGACTTCTCATAGGAGGGTGCTGGGGATATGGGCTTCATTCAGGGGCAGTCTCAAAGCTTGGGAAAGGTGGGCTGCCTGCCTGAGTGTGGCTTGTTCAGCCCTGAAGCATTCTGAGGATCAAAGACTTGGCATCTGGCCGGGCAGTGGTGGCGCACGCCTTTAATCCCAGCACTTGGGAGGCAGACACAGGTGAATTTCTGAGTTCGAGGCTAGCTTGGTAGTGAGTTCCAGGACAGCCAGGTCTACACAGAGAAACCCTGTCTTGAAAAAAGCCAAAAACATGGGGCTGGTGAGATGGCTCAGTGGGTAAGAGCACCCGACTGCTCTTCCAAAGGTCCAGAGTTCTAATCCCAGCAACCACATGGTGGCTCACAACCATCCGTAACGAGATCTGGCGCCCTCTTCTGGAGTCTGAAGACAGCTACAGTGTACTTACATGTAATAAATAAATAAATCTTTAAAAAAAAAAAAGCCAAAAACAAAAACAAAAAAGCAGGTTCCCCCATTCACACATGCCTTTGCTACCTATCAGCCTATCAAGATCTATGCTAGCCTAGTAATATACCTCAAAGCTCCCGCCCTACCAGCTCACAGGCTCCCTTCCTCCCAGTCCCTTGTAACCATGAAGATTTCCCACCTCTCCTTGGGAGCTGGAAAAATCTCCCCCCACCCCGGCCTTTTTTACCCATGGACTAGACTGACTCTTCTGGTTTCTTTACTGTGCCCCCCAAATCCAGATACTGGCAGGGTTCATGGCCTCAAGGCTGGGAGAGCATGGTGGTCTTCACGGGGATGAAAAGGGTGCTCGCTTCTGAAAAGGTGGTGCTAGGCCCAAGTCGCAGGGACCCCAAAGGCCACCGAGGAGCCAATTCCAATGTAAACACATACAGGTCTTTATTACAAGCTCTAGAGCAAGGATACTCACCTTTAGTACTGGTCAGAAGTGAGAGCCCAGGGGTGGGGGGTATTTATTGTAGTTATAGCAAACTTGGAGATTTTCTATATGGGTTAGCTAGTTAATATTTTTAAAGCTGTCTTTCTAGTAAGAGCCAAACATGGGGGCAAAACCACCTGACCAACAGGATGGCTAGATTTTCTATTTTCCGCAGGAGGTCTTAGGCTATCGAGATGTACCTTGACCCTGCTGATGTGTGGTTTGCCATAGGATGTTTGCTCAAGGGGACTTCGTGGTTTTCCTCCTGGCATTGGAGTTTAACTTCCAGAGCTTCAAACATGGAGTTGGTTGGGCTGTGCAGTGGCACCAATGTGTACTCCCTTCAGATGAGCAGGCACAGGGTCTAACATACACAAAGACAAAACTTCCAACTTAAACATAACTTAAACATCGTCCTTAAGTCAGGGACGATGACCAAATTTGTAATTCCCAAACTCAGCAGGTGGAAGCAGGAGGGTCAGTAGTTCAAGGTCATACTCCTGCTATATAACAAATTAGAGGCCAGCCCGCGCTATGTGAAATTCTAGCTATCATTTATCTATCTATCTATTTATCTATCTATACAGTAAGTCAAGTCTATTAGTTTTTTTTTTTTAAAGATTTATTTATTTATTATATGTAAGTACACTGTAGCTGTCTTCAGACATTCCAGAAGAGGGCGCCAGATCTCGTTGCGGATGGTTGTGAGCCACCATGTGGTTGCTGGGATTTGAACTCTGGACCTTCGGAAGAGCAGTCGGGTGCTCTTACCCACTGAGCCATCTCACCAGCCTCTATTAGTTTTTAAAAGTCTAATAAACAAGCAAAATATAACAACAAAAAGAGGAATTTTGATGTCTGGAGCTTTGACAGTGTGGGCTAGAGTTAACTAAGTGGGTGGAATTAGAGACCTGACTGAGCGAGATAAATAACAGCTCAGAAGAGCGTTCCCCCCAACCCCAATAAAGAGAAGAGGTGGGACCAGGGGAACCTGGAAAAGAGAGGGAGGGACAGCTGGGCGTGGTGGTGGTGCATGCCTTTAAACCCAGCACTTGGGAGGCAGAGGCAGGCAAATTTCTGAGTTCGAGGCCAGCCTGGTCTACAGAGTGAGTTCCAGGACCGCCAGGGCTACACAGAGAAACCCTGTCTCGGAAAAAAGAGAGAGAAGGGTAGGTAGGCCTGGTTGGGGTTGGGGGCCGGCTCCTCTAGCAAGCTCCCCACTCCTAAAAGTTGCCAAAATAGCGCCACCTGCTGGAACCACGTGTTTAAACACATTTGCTTATCGGGGACCTTTCCTATTTAAACCGTGACAGGATAGGTACAAAGTGGCTTCAGGAACCCATCATCATGTTTTGCTCTGCCTTGAGCTGCTTGCTGGGTAGCCCTGAGAAAGACTAGTGAGTGCTCTGGACTTCAAGTTCAACTCGGTCTGTTGAGGAGTCCACCAGCTATATATTTTTGGCAAGACAGGCAAAGGATTTGTTGAAATGGGGTTCCATGTAGCTCAGGCCGGCTCCAAACTCTGTAGCCAAAGGATGACCTTTAACTTTTGATCTTCCTGCCTCCACTTCATGAATGCTGGGATCACCACACTCGGTTTCTGCGGGGTTGGGGATCATAATTGCCTAGATCCTAGGACTTTGCGCTTGCTGGACAAGTGCTCCACGAGTCCCAGCCTTCCTTCCACGCTGCCTACTTTGAGTGGTTTCTTTCAGCTGCACCGGCAAAAGCGCAGACTTGGACAACGGGAGGGTGCTGGGCCCAGAGAGATATCCGGCTTGGAGGGCAGACGTTACCACCAAAAGATGAATAGGAAAATACAAGACTGCCGGGCATGGTGATGGAGCATGCCTTTAACCCCAGCACTCTGGAGGCAGAGGCAGGCAGATCTCTGTGAGTTCAAGGCCAGGCTGGTCTACAGAGTTCCAGGACATAACATAGGTGTACACACATGAATTCATACGCACGCTCATGCAGGGTCTCTCTCGGGTCTCTCTCTCTCTCTCTCTCTCTCTCTCTCTCTCTCTCTCACACACACACACACACACACACACACTCCCAAGCACACCATAAATCAAGCCTGGTAGCACATTCCTATAATCCCAACAATCAAGAAGTGGAGGCAGGAGGATCAGAAGTTCAAAATTATCCTCAGCTAATGATGTTCAAGACCACCCTGGACACAAAGGGATGATAACTGAGGGTCTCCTAGAATAATTTAAGGAAGCCTAGTATGCATTCTTCAAGTAGAATGTGGTCCTGGGGTGGTGGTGGGGCGGGTGGAGAGTGTATGAGGGAATGCCGGAACCCGGAAGTAGCTGGGGATTGAGGTCCCCAGGTGGAGGAGCCCAGGCTGCCTGAAGAGAATTTTAAACCTTGTGGTTTGGGGTCAGCTTGTGGATTTGGGTCAGTGACAGTGACCAAAAAATTATGAGAAGTGAGTTCGCAAGTGCCTACATTAGCACTGATCCTGTCTGGGTGGGGATCAGGAACAGAGCCTGGCCTCCCTCCCCGGACCTCATGATAAGGTGGGCCCAAGGGAGGAACCTGTCTTGCCACAGAGCTCTTGGCTCTTCCCTCTTGACCTGGTCAGATTGCCTGTCAGAATATAGGCTCAAAGTGTAGCTGATCTCTGGGTGGCCCAAGCAGGATTCTTTTTCTTTTCTTTTTTGGTTTTTCGAGACAGGGTTTCTCTGTGTAGCCCTGGCTGTCCTGGAACTCACTCTGTAGACCAGGCTGGCCTCGAACTCAGAGATCCACCTGCCTCTGCCTCCGAAGTGCTGGCATGCCCTGCTCTTTTTCATTTTTTGGAGAGGCTGAACTGTCCCCTTTTGCCACCCCTAGGTCTCTAAACCTTGGTGTAGCTGACATCACTGTGCAGTGCTAAGTAAGGTCTTCTTTTTTTTTTTTTTTTTTTTTTTGGTTTTTCGAGACAGGGTTTCTCTGTGTAGCCCTGGCTGTCCTGGCACTCACTTTGTAGACCAGGCTGGCCTCGAACTCAGAAATCCGCCTGCCTCTGCCTCCCGAGTGCTGGGATTAAAGGCGTGCGCCACCACGCCCGGCTTAAGTAAGGTCTTCTGAAGCCACTGAGACACCCCAGCAGTCCCGACTCCGGGGACAGGAGAAAGAAACCGCAGAGGGCC
>NW_028227259.1:139913988-140118988 GCF_978045245.1 Mus caroli | reverse complement strand
CAGAGTGAGTTCCTGACAGCCAAGGCCTCTAGTGAAACCCTGTCTCAAAAGGGAAAGGAAAAAGAAAATAAGGTGCTTGTTATTCTTCCAGAGGACCTGGGTTCCCAGCACCTACATGTTGGCTTATAACCACCTCTAGCTCCAGTCCTGGGGAACCCGATGCTCTCTGCTGGCCTCCAAGGCACCAGCTACGCACGAGATGCACAAACATACATACAGGCTTAGTCAAATATCTGTAACACCTATACATATAAAATAAGCATACATATATCTATAGCTGTATATATCTGCATTTCAAACTATGGAGTCTGTTCCGCTTGAGTTCCCCTGCCTTTAAAGCTGAACCAGTCTGTCTTCCTGTCTCTGGCCACACCCCTCCAGCAAGCCTGTCACTTCTTGGAGATCTGCTCTCAGTTGTTGCTCTCTGTGTACCCAGTCGTTAGGAGGCAGTGATTATAGCTCTTTGCAGAGTTAATCTCAGGAGATGGTCCAAGGGCACTTCAGGGCAGCCTTGCTGTAGCCTCCTCTGAAGCAGTCACACCTCTGCCAGCCAGGACATCCTTAGCTCCAGCCACAAGACAACTGGTCCACAGATCCAGGCTGGGACCCAGCCAGCTTGATTCTCCAGGCTCTGCCACGGGCGTGCAGAGTCAGCAACTGGCGGAGAGATGTCTTACACAAAGTGAGGCTGTTTAGGATCTCAGGATGGACCTGAACTGAACAGCCCTGGCCAGTGGAATGGTGGGGCAGAGCCCTGACTGGCAGGCTCAGACTAGTCCTGCCAGCTGGACCAGAATGAGGCTTTCTGCCAGAACCTGCCCTGGCTTCATGCCTGCTCCAGGTGTTCCGATCCAGGGGCTGGATCAGAACTAACATTATCAAGAAGCTGAGAGAGTTGGGGAATCGGTAGTAGCAGGGGACAGGGTGTGCTAGATGGCTCCCTGTGGAAAGCTGCTCCTCCCCACCCCCGCCCATGGGCCCTGGGAAAGCAGGGCTGTGGGTTTAGGAAAGAATGTGGGTGGGTAAGTCTTGCTACAAGCCTGGGACTCTGGGACCTTGTAGGTAAAACGGTTGGGTCCCTTGGATTTGCATTATGTCTTTTGTCCCTTCCATTTTCTTGAGCAAGTGAGTGAGTGTGTGTGTGTGTGTATGTGTGAGTATGTGTGTATGTGTGTGTGATGTGGTTGTGTGCATATGAAGAGACCTGAAATGGAGTCTGGGAATTATTCTTAATTGTTCTTCTACCTTCTTCATTGAGACATTGCTTAATCAAACCCAGAGCTCTGGATGTGGCCCCTGACTCCTGATCTTCACCTCCCCGAGGCTGGATTGCTCACTCAGGTATCTGTGTGGATTCTAGAGGTCTGATTGGTTCTCATGCTTGCATGCTGAGCCACCCCCCCCCCAACTGCTCATATTTTCCTAAGAGCCTCACTATGTTCCCCAGGCTATTCTTGAACTCAAGGTCTTCCTGTCTTTGCCTTCCAGGCACTGGGGATGCAGGCATACACTATTACATAAACACAGCTCTTGTCTTTCCTTCCTTTTGAGGCAGGGTCTTATATAGCTCAAGATGGTCTCAAACACGCTTTGTAGCTGAGGCTGGCGTTGAGCTCCTGAACTTCCTACCTGGGATGGCATCCACCATTACACCCAGTTGATGTGGTGCTGAGGGTGGAACACTCAACTGCCTACATATTAAACTGACCTACATATTAAACTGACCTACATATTAAACCTAGTTTGCTCTTCTTCTTCTTCTTCTTCTTCTTCTTCTTCTTCTTCTTCTTCTTCTTCTTCTTCTTCTTCTTCTTCTTCTTCTTCTTCTTCTTCCTCATTTCATTTGTATGTTCCTATATGTGTATGGGCACTGGTATGAGTCTGTGTGGATGCCATGGTGGGCATGTGAAGGTCAGAGGATAGCTTTTGGGGGTATGGGATTTGAGGAGCTTGGATTCAGGTCATCAGGCTCAGCAGCAAGAGCCTTTCCATGCCAAACCATCCTGACAGAGACGGGTCTTACCATGTAGCTCAGACTAGCTTGGAGTACTGAATCGTCCTGCCTCTAACTTTCGAGTACTAGGATTACAGAGCTGTACTGTCATACCTAGCTGCATTCCTGCAATTAAAAAAAAAAAACTTTTTAAAGATTTTTATGTATATGTTATGTGTGCACCTGTGTGCTTGCCTTTGGAGGCCAGAGGTATAAACTCCCCTGGAGCTGGAGTCACAGGAGGTTGTGAAGCCACCTATGTGGGAGCTGAGATCTGAACTCAGATCCTCTGAAAGATCAGTCCGTGTTCCTAACCATTGAACCACCCCTCCAGAGTCAACCCCTTAGACTCTGGGTCACTAGGCTCCAAAGCCCCCTGGGGCTCCTCAGCTCCCTCCCTGGGCCTCCTGGGGGATGATGGATGGACAAGGCAGAGCACACAAGGGTGGAGCTAAAGCTTGTGTAATTGCTTTGAGTGAGGCTGAGGCTAGTCAAGGCAAGCTCTCTAGAGCAGGCGGATGCTGCGATCTCTGTCAGTCTTGACCGAGATGTCAACCCCAATCCTCCTCCTCTGCCCATTGCTGAGAGTCCACATTCCGTTCTGCAGGTGTCTGTGGGTGGGGTTGACTGGGGCAACACCCCAGGAAGCTGACTGGAATTGCCACATCTCCTGTACCTTCTCTACAATCCTCCTCCTCCTCTTCTTCCTCCTCCTCCACACCTGGCCTCTGGACAATGCTGTTTTTAATAGTATTTTAAATTTGTATTTGTTTATTTTGTGGTATTGATAGAGTTTCAAAACAGTTGGGTTTGGAATGTGCAATATAGCCAAGGCTGTCCTTCAACTCCCGATCTTGCAGCCTAATGCCTCCTAAATGCTGGGAGTACAGGTGTGAACTAGGGCATAAACTGAGGGTCCCGGCACAAGACGTACAAAGTAAGGCATGACCCATGCAAGGCACGGCTGAGGAGAAGGATTTTATTGTGGATATTGGGGAAGGAGACCAGCCAGAGGCAGCTGGAAGAGTCCAGAGCAGGGAGAGAAATTAGCAGATTGGCCACAGCCAGTGGACTGGACCGGCCCATGAGGTAGGGGTGAGGGGGAGCAAGAGAGAGAGTGAGGCAGAGTGTGGACAGACCAAGGGAGGAAAGAGGGTGCACAGCCAACTAGGAAGGTTAAAGAGAGGCTAGGGAGGGAAGCTGCGCTGAGGTTAGTATAGGGGGTGGGGAGAGGAGCTGGGCTAATACTGAGGAAGCCTGGAGGCTAGCCTGCACTTTGATATGCTAGTAGGGACAGTGGAGAAGAAGGAAATTTCTCGCCCGGCATGGTGGCGCACGCCTTTAATCCCAGCACTCGGGAGGCAGAGGCAGGCGGATTTCTGAGTTCGAGGCCAGCCTGGTCTACAGAGTGAGTTCCAGGACAGCCAGGGCTACACAGAGAAACCCTGTCTCGAAAAACCAAAAAAAAAAAAAAAAAAAAAAAGAAATTTCTCTGTTCATAGAGAACAGGACCAGAGGCTGGGAGAGAGGGGGTTGCTTTAGATCTGACTGGCTCTTGATCCTTTTTTTTTTACTCTTAAGATATTTTCATGTGAAAAAAAAAAAAAAAGATGTTTTCATGTGTCCCAGGCTGGCCTCAAACTAGCCATGTAGCCCAGGATAACCTTGAACTCCTTTCTGTTTTTTTTTTTTTTGGTTTTTTTTTTTTTTTTTTTTGGTTTTTTCGAGACAGGGTTTCTCTGTATAGCCCTGGCTGTCCTGAACTCACTCTGTAGACCAGGCTGGCCTTGAACTCAGAAATCCGCCTGCCTCTGCCTCCCGAGTGCTGGGATTAAAGGCGTGCATCACCACGCCCGGCTTGAACTCCTTTCTGATCCTTCCTCTACTTCTGGAGTGCGCCACCATACCCAGTTTATCCAATGTGGGGGATCAAACAGTACTTCACGGATGCCATGCAAACCCTCTACTGAGCTTCTGTTCTGTTCTGCTCTTCTGTTTGTTTTTGAGACAGCAAGTATATGTGTGGCCCAGGCACTCCTAGAACTCACTCTGTAGCCCAGGCTGGCTTCAAATTCACACTGCTTTTGCATCCGTTTCTGGATACTGGAATTACAGGCAGGCATCATCATACCCAGCCTGGTAAACGTTAATCTCCAGGTTATCTCTTTCCCCCTTCTTTTCCCCCAGGAAGGGCCTGAGCCCATAGCGAGCACTTAGCAAAGACCCCAAAGGGTGCTCCAATATAGCACACTCATCCCTAGCCCACCATAATAACTCTGGAGTCAGACGGTGGTAAGCAGTAGCTTACAACTTTTATTTGAGAAAAACAGCAAGTAAATGTATGTATCAAAAGAGCGCACAGATTGACAGAGAGGGATGGCCAGCAATGGCTACGGGAGATAGGCAGCAGGCTGATGGCTTCTACTTGGCTCCAGACTGTTCTGACTTCCCAGCTTCTGGGCCCCCAATTTGGGCGCGGGCCTCGAAAGTGACCGGAATGGTGATCTCCGCTGACTGCGTGACTGCTTTGGGCAACGGAGCCTCCACGGTAAGTGTGCCCTCAGGGGACAGGGAAGAGGACACTAGGGTGGGGTCCACACCTGGAGGGAGCCTGGACACGCAGAAAATCAGGGCAAAGGTTACACATCCCTCCTGACCCGGGGCTCTTCGCCCTCCGCCCTGGGTCCGCTCCCCACCCCGGCCCCCCCCGCCCCCGCCCTCCATGCAAGGAATCAGAACTCACGTGTATTTCCGGGTGAAACACCGAGAGATGTAGCCATGTTCGTCCTGCCTTTCTTCGTGCTTGCCTATGGGTGGGGACAGAAGGAGGTCAGAAGCAGCCCTCTGCTGTCCTAGCTAAGGAGTGGCTGGGACCCCCAGGGAGGCAAACAAACCAGAGTGCGGCGGGGTGCCTGACTGTCTGGAATCTTAAAACTTTCCAGAAAGTTCCCTTCTGAGATTTGGGATGCGAAGGGCTTGGCTCTGACCCAGGCTTGGATACCAGGGTAGGTATACTCAAAGCTGTGCCCACGCCGCCTCCGCGGCTGGGTCTAGGGACCCTGATCCTGCCGCTTGCTTATTTGGGAATGAAGTCTTCCAGAAAATGTGTTGGGTCTTCCTTCATTTTGTTTATGTGCTGCGGGTGGAACGCAAAGCCTCAAAGGCCTCCCGGCAGGCCAGGCGAAGCTCTACCCTGAGCTACATCCCCAGCTGTTGGTCCATATCATCGAAGATGACAGAGCTTTAAGAGCAACCTGCACCCCGCGTTCCGGGGCAAGAGAAGCAGGCAAGGGAGAATGACGCGGGCTCCGGGTCCCTAGGTTCATTTCTAACTTTTCAGGGTCCTATTCCTCAGGGTTTCAGCCCCCATCCTCAGCCCCCCAGCCACTACTTTCGCCCCGGCAGCTTCGTGCCCTCTGGGCACAAGGGAAACTCACCAGTGATCTCCACCACGCCTTCCTTGGTCTTCACTGTGAGCTCCTCGGGAGCGAAGTGGTTGACGTCCAGGGACACGCGCCAGCGATCGGCCGTCTGTCGGATCTCCGAGACCCCGCTGCTGAGCTGCCGGTTGAGCGCTCGGCTGAAGGCCGGTGCGGCCAGGGTCACCGCCGCGGGGCCCTCGGCGGTCGCGGCGGGCAGCGGGCGCACGTAGCCGGGCCACCCAGCGGCGCTGAACCACTGCGACCACTCATCGGGCAACCGGGGCACCCCGAAAGCTTGATCGAAGAGTCGGCTGTGTGCAGGGTACCAGTCCCGGAATGGTTCCCAGCTCGGGCTCCGCAGCAGCGAGAAGGGCACGCGGCGCTCGGTCATGTTCTTGGCTGTGCTGGTCAAGGCTGAGGATCTAGAAGCACTGGGCTGAGGATCCGAGAAGTGCCGGACTGGAGCCCCAGCGTGCTTTTATGTGTGCCCAGCCGGGTATTTTTAGCAGGCGGTGCTTCAGGTCTCTATTAATGGCAATGACCGTCTCAGGGGCCGCCCCTCGCCGCCCCTCCCCTCTGCATTCCTCCCCCTAAGCTTGCAAAGGGGGCGGGCAGGCGCGGCCAGGAAGGTTCTGCCCCCATCTGGAAACTTCTCTTGTTGAAGAAAACAAATGACGGCGTAATACCGGTAGCTGGAGCGATTCCCACTGTCGGGTTTAGGACACTGCTGGCTGAAGGGCGGTGGCCTGGGGCCAGCCCCATTTTTTATTGAGAATAAACCAGGAGAGGTTAGGCCTTTTGTGTCGCAACTGAGAAGCAACTGAACCTGGTCCGAACCTGGAGGCCTGTGGGAACACACATGTCATGGCACACCTGTGGAGGTCTCAGGAAGACCAGCAAGATAGCTGTCTTCTATAGTGTATCTCCTGGGGAGCAAAGGCTTCGTGGCAGGCGCCTTAGTGTTCACTGAATATCTTTCTGACCCAGAAACTGACTTTCTTTCTTCCTTCTTTCCTTTCTCTCTCTCTCTCTATCTCTCTCTCTGAAGTAGGGTTTTTCTTTTTTTATTTTGATGCTTTTTTTTTTTTTTTTTTTTTTTTTTTTTTTTTTGGTTTTGCTTTGCTTTTGTTTTTTTTTTCTTTTCGAGACAATGTTTCTCTGAATAGCCCTGGCTGTCCTGGAACTCACTTTGTAGAAAAGGCTGGCCTCGAACTCAGAAACCCGCCTGCCTCTGCCTCTCAAGTGCTGGGATTAAAGGTGTGCACCACCACCGCTGGGCTATTTTGATGCTTTTTTTTTTTTTTTTAAATATTTTATGTGTATCAGTGTTTTGCCTGCATGAATGTCTGTGTGAGTGTCAGATCTTGAGTTACAGAGAGTGTCAGATTTTGGAATGCCAGGTGGGTGCTAGAATTTGAACCTGGATACTTGTACTGGCTGGTTTAGTGTCAATTTGACACAAGCTGGAGTTATCACAGAGAAAGGAGCCTCCCTTGAGGAAATAGCTCCATGAGATCCAGCTGTAAGGCATTTTCTCAATTAGTGATAAGTGGGGGGGCATTGTGGGTGGGGCCATTCTTGGGCTGGTAGTCTTGGTTCTATAAGAGAGCAAACTGGGCCAGGTGGTGGTGCACACCTTTAATCCCAGCACTTGGGAGGCAGAGACAGGTGGGTTTCTGAGTTCAAGGCCAGCCTGGTCTACAGAGTGAGTTCCAGGACAGCCAGGGCTATACAGAGAAACACTGTCTAGAAAAGACACCCCCCCCAAAAAAAAAGAGAGAGAAAGAGAGCGAGAGAACAAGCTGAGCAAGCCAGGGGAAGCAAGCCAGTAAGAAACATCCCTCCATGGCCTCTGTATCAGCTCCTGCTTCCTGACCTGCTTAGTTCCAGTCCTGACTTCCTTTGGTGATGAACAGCAATGTGGAAGTGTAAGCTGAATAAACCCTTTCCTCCCCAACTTGCTTCTTGGTCATGATGTTTGTGCAGGAATAGAAACCCTGACTAAGACAGTACTATAGGAAGGGCAGGCAGTGTCTCTAACCATTAGGCCATCTCTAAGGAGACATCGAACCTGGAACCTGCAAGCTGGATGAGTAGGGAAACCCCTAGTATCCTCCTGGTTCTGCAACTGCCCCACCCCAGTGCTTGCTCGGACTGGAGGCACAGGCCACACTCAGCTCTTTTTTGGTTTTGTTTTCTGTGTGGTTGTGGCTGTTCTAGAACTCTTTAGACTAGGCTGGCCTGGATCTCACAGATTGGCCTGCCTCTTCCTCCAGAGAGCCCGGCTTAAAGGCAAGCAGCATCACATGGGGCCACCTTCAGTTTTTTTTTGTGGGTTGCTGTGTGTTAAGTACAAAAGAAACTGGGGTCAAAGGGCTATTTGTGGTGTCTATTAGCATACCAAAGAGCACCCTGGCCTGGGGGCTCTTGGCAATACTCTGCTCAGCCCTTCTCACCCTGTCCCTTACCCCAAACTTCTCCAGCTCTTGGGGCTCCCTCTCCCAGCTGCTCATCCCTGTATGTGCTCTCTTGGTCCTCTCTCCCTCATCCCTCTCTCTTGGTTCTCTCTCTCTCTCTCTCTTCCCTCTCTCTTGGTTTTCTTTACCCCATCTCTCTTTGGTGGCATTTTTCTCTTCCAATCTCTCTCAGCTCTTTTTGTTTTGTTTTGTTTTTTGGTTTTTTTTTTGAGACAGGGTTTCTCTGTATAGCCCTGGCTATCCTGGAACTCACTCTGTAGACCAGGCTGGCCTCGAGACAGGGTTTCTCTGTATAGCCCCGGCTATCCTGGAACTCACTCTGTAGACCAGGCTGGCCTCGAACTCAGAAATCCGCCTGCCTCTGCCTCCGGAGTGCTGGGATTAAATGCGTGTGCCACCACCGCCCTGACTCTCTCTCTCAACTATTGTCCATGCCCAATCTGCCCGCCATATTCAGTTCAGTTTCTCGGTTCTGGACTCTAGCAGATGCCCCCGGCTGTACTCTCTCATCATGTCCTCGATTTATACACTGCGGACCCAAACTCAGTCCCCAAGCTTGCACAGTCAGTTCTTTATCCACTTTGGGATCTTCCGAGGCCCTCGTTTGTTTGTTTTGTTTTCTGTTTCTTTGGTTTTGTCCTTTGTTTGATTGTTTGTTGTGTTTTTTGAGCATATGGTCTCATGTAGCCCCGAGTAGTCTAGAATTCTCTAAGTAGCCAGGAATGACCCTAATTCCTGATCTTCCTGTTTGTATCTCTGAAGTGCTGGGATCATAGTCACCTGCCACCACATACAACAGGAATGTCGTATTAAACAGCCTGGTGGGCTCATTGGGAGAGTCAGTTCCCAGACCATCACTGCTTGAGTTTCTCTGGTTCTGTGCCCGGTGGGGGAGTCTGTAAAAGTTACATTCTCCATTCTTTACTCTCCCTCGGCAAGATGGGAATGACCAGGCTGCTAATAATGCTGATGTCACCAGGCAGGCATGAGAGTCAGTGACATCATAGAAGTGAAGATGTAGCCCAGGGCCTGGTGAGTCACAGTTAATTATTGGTTCCTTGTTATCCACCTTGGTTATCCGTCACTAGGGTTGAGCCTTCCCTATCCCTCAGGGGGGTGGACCTAACAAGGGAGGCTGCTTTCAAAGTTGGAGCAACCCTGCTGCCTGTGTTTCTCAGGACTGGGAAACGGACCACTCTCCCAACCCCTCACTGGGGGGGATTCTGGGCAGGGGCTCTACTACTGAGCCACGCCCCCAGCCTCTCCCTGGGGGATTCTGGGCAGGGGGTCTATCATCACTGAGCCACACCTCCAGCCCCTCACTGGGGGATTCTAGCCAGCAATATACTGCTGAGCTATATCATCATTGATCATTTTACTTTTTAAAGAAGTTATTGCCGGGCGTGGTGGCGCATTCCTTTAATCCCAGCAGCACTCGGGAGGCAGCGGCAGGCAGATTTCTGAGTTCGAGGCCAGCCTGGTCTACAAAGTGAGTTCCAGGACAACCAGGGCTACACAGAGAAACCCTGTCTCGAAAAAAACCAAAAAACCAAAAAACAAAGAAGTTATTTAATTTATTATTAATACTTATCATTATTTAAGTGTATGTGATGGGGTTGGGGCAGGTGTGTATGCCATGGTAGGTATATGGAGGCCAGATGATCATTTTGTGTTGCTGTTTCTGTCTCCTTCCACTCTATTGGTTCTGGGAAGGTTATCAGGCAATGTAGCATGTTCTCTTTTTCTTGTTTTGTTTTGATTTTTTTTGTTGTTTGTTTTTTTGAGACAGGGTTTCTCTGTGTAGCCCTGGCGGTCCTGGAACTCACTCTGTAGACCAGGCTGGCCTCGAACTCAGAAATCTGCCTGCCTCTGCCTCTCAAGTGCTGGGATTAAAGGCGTGAGCCAGCCGGGCGTGGTGGCGCACGCCTTTAATCCCAGCACTCGGGAGGCAGAGGCAGGCGGATTTCTGAGTTCGAGGCCAGCCTGGTCTACAAAGTGAGTGCCAGGACAGCCAGGGCTACACAGAGAAACCCTGTCTCGAAAAACCAAAAAAAAAAAAAAAAAAAAAAAAAGGCGTGAGCCACCACGCCCGGCCACATGTTCTCTTTTTTAAAGACTAATTTATTTTTATTTATGTGTATGAATGATTTTGCCTGCCTGTGTATATGTGTGCGTGTAAATATACCATGTGCTGAGAAGGCCAGAAGGCTCCAGGTACTCCGGAACTGGGTTTTAGATGGTTGTGAGCCACACGGTGGGTGGAAACCAAACCTTGGTCCTCTGCAAGAGCAGCCAGTGCTCTTAACCTCCAGCCATCTCTCCAGACCCTGCAGCAAGTGATTTTTTTTTCCATTGAGTCACGTCACCAGCTCATATTGTAGTTTTGGAGATGGGGGTCTCACTGAATCCTTCAGGCTAGCTTTGAACTCACTCTGCAGCACACGCTGGCCTTGAACTCGCTGTCTCTCTCACTCGGCCTCCATGAAGTGTGGATTGGAAGGCTGCTGCATCAGCTGAGTTCAGCTTCCTTTCCTGTTGTTTTAGTTTTATTACATGTGTGTGTGTGTGTGTGTGTGTTTGTGTGGCCATATGCACTTGCACAAGCACTGTGGGGGGTCAGAGACCAACTGGTGGAAGTCGGTTTTCTCCGTGAAAACCAACTCTTGACAGTGCCTTCGTTGGCTGAATCAGCCCTCTAGCACTCTTTGGAGAGAGAACTGAGTTCCCTATATATCTCTTGGAGTACAGCTGGGTCACTAGTGTGAGGTCACTTCAGAAAGCCTTTGAGTTACCAGAGGTCTCTTAGGAACCAAGAGAAGCACTCAGGGCCTCTGCTCTCTCCTATGCTGGGTCATATTATAACTGGGAACTCCTGCCTAACCCATCTCCCCAAGATGTGTGTTTTAGGAAGTCCTTTGTTCCCCGCCCCACCCATGCCCAGCTTCATAAATCTATGGTGAGGTCAGAAGCCTGGGAGGGTGCTCACTGGCCCCTGCTTGCCTACCGTAGCCCAGACTGCAGCCCAAGGTGCCCCACCCTAGCTGGCGCTGTCAAACATGATCATAGATGCTTTTAAATGTGCCGGTGTTGGGCCCAGCCTCGCTTGGGAGGTGGGGGTTACTAGCTCTTTGTAGATACAAGCTTCCTTCATCTGGCTTTATACCAGGGCGAGGAGAAATTATTAGGATTGATGTCACAGCCAAGAGGGCTTGTGCAATGTGGGACCGGCATCCCAGACACTCTGCTGAAGCCACCGTCCCCCATCTACCCCCTCTTTTTTTTTTTTTTTGTAAAATTTGAGACTGGGTCTCGTTTAGCCCAGGCTGGCCCATACTGAATATCAGAGACTATATTTAATTTCCCTACTGTCCCTTCCCACGCGCTGGGATTACAGGCATGAGCTATCACAGCCAGCCTTGTTTTCAGGAGAGAAATGGCTCCCACCCATTGTCCCCTGACCCTCACACACGCACCATGGCACATCCATACATGCACACGCACAAACACGCACAAGAAAATGTCAAAGCGAAAGCAAAACTTGAACTCTTATTGGGTGTAGGTGTGATTAATATATGACAGCCCAGTGTGAAGACCATGAGTTGGTCCTCTCCACCCACATTTTTTTTTTTTGTTTTGTTTTGTGTGTATGTGTGGGTGGGGGTGGGGGTGGCGTTGTAGATTTTGGAATTTTGCTTATTGCTTGTTTTGGAGACAGTATCTCTCTATGCAGTCATTATGGCCAGGAATTTGTTATGTGGAACAGGCTGGACTTGAACTCACAGAGACTGGTTGGCTTCTGCCTCCTGAGTGCTGGGGTTGAAGGACTGTGCCCCATGGTGGGCCTTTCCACCTTGGCTTTGAGTCAGGTTTCTCCTGCCTGCCTGCCTGCCTGCCTGCCTATGCTTTCCATTTCTCTGTAGGAGTCTGGGAATAGAGAGTGCACCATACATCTGGCTTTAATTTTTTTTTATTTTATATTCACTGGTGTTTTATGTGCATGAATGTCTGTGTGAGGGTGTTGGATCCCCTGGAACTAGAGTTACAGTTTTGAGCCTCCATGTGGGTGCTGGGAATTGAACCTGGGTCATCTGGAGGAGTAGCCAGTGAGTGCTCTTAACAGCTGAGGATGTCCCCACTCCTCTGTTTTCTTTTTTGAGACAGCGTCTCCTTACCTAGCCCAGGCTAGCCTGGACGTCACTGTGTACTGTCGGCTGGTGTCTAACGTGGTAACCCCTCTGCCTCAGCCTCCCCACTGCTGGGCTGACTAGTGTTCATCCAAAGTTCATCCAAAGACTTGCAGCTCTTCCTCAGCAGGACCGGCTTTATGACCAACCTGCCCCATCACAGGGGCGGGGCCCAGGTAGCTTTCTGAAGTCTGAGATGAGAAGCAGGTGGGGGAGAAACTGGGTTTTGGGGTCAGACAGGCAGGGCTGGGTTTGAAACTTGGTACTGGTCTGATAGCCTCTTAAACCTACATTTCATGATTTGAAAACCAGGGCTATTTCATCTGCCTATTAAATAATTCTTTTAAGTACATTTATTTGTGTCTGTGGTAAGGGGCACATATGCCATGGCCCATGTTTGGATGCCATGAGACTGCTCACCAGAGGCAGTCTCTCCTCTGATCATGTGGGTTCCTGGGATTGAACTCGGGTCATCCCAGCGAGAGCCTCTACCCGGTGGCTCTCATTTACTTAACTGACATAGTTGTGCCAGGTCCCAAACGTGATGAAGTGTGTCTGGTGAGCTGGGGTCTCTCTCAGTGGCCTTCAAGTTTTTATATTCATTTTGTTCTGTTTGTTTGAGACAGGGTCTCACTATGTGACCCTAACTGACCTGGAACTCACTGTGTAGACTAGGTTGGTCTTGAACTTGTGACGTCTTCCTGCCTCTACCTTTCAAGTGTGTGCCACTATACCCAGTTTGTGTTCTTTCATTTTGGACACTGTGGCTCGTGTGTGTGTGAGTGTGTGTGTGTGTGTGTTTTATGACATAGCAAAATAGCTTCTATAAGGACATCGTTTTTCAGATGTGAGCTGGGGCTGGAGACACAGGGCTGCTGTTCTCCCTGCTCTGGAGGCTGATGCAGATGGGTTGAAAGCAAAGGTCTGCCTGGGCTACAGAATGAGATCATATCCCAAAATAAAAAGCAAGAAAAGGGGGCTGAGGAGACAGCTCAGTGGTTATCTCTGCAGCTATGAGCACTTGTTGCACTTCCAGAGGATCGGGGTTCGAATCCCAGCCCCTGATTCTAGCTCTAAGAGATTCAAGTCCTCTTCTAGATTTACATACATGTGTGCACAGACATGCAGGCAGGTAAAAAAAACACCCATATACATAAAATAAAAATAAGAAAAAAAAAGTCAAAAGATGGCATGGGGTATGGCTCAGTGGTAGAACTCCTCTGCATTATCATGGAGTCTGGGTTCAATTCCCGGCACTGGAAAAAAAAAAAAAAAAGAGGATGGGAGACACAGAGGGAAGAAAGGGAGGGTAGAAGAGAGAGAAGTGAAAAGTACAGGAGGAGCATGGTCCAAGCCTTCAATTGAGAGCCAGAAGCAGGCAGATCTGAGTCTGAGATTAACCTGCTCTACATAATGAGTTCAAGGCCAAGCAGAGATATATGGAGGAGCTGGGATGGGCAGGAAGGGTAGAGGGGTGGGAGGGGGAAGAAACAGGAGCAACTTTATCATCTAGAGATTTCCCTGAACTCCAGGGCTGACAGGCCATAGCCCCACTTCTGCAGAGTCTGGGGTTTCCTCCATGGAAGGGCCCCTCCTCTTGTCTGTAACCTCAATGTCTGGAGTGCTCTGAGAAGTGACTCCCTCCTCCCTTTTCGAAAGTGCCTGAGTTTTTGGCCATGCCAGCCACACCCTTGACAGGCCTCTGCCAGCTGCACCCCAGCCAGCCCCTCCCTTTCTGGCTCAGCCTCAGAGAACACTCTGGAGTCTTCCGGGAGCTGCTAGGCAGAGGCCCGACAGCTGATGGATTGCACCAGTCACCGGCTTTACTGGGTACCAGAAATAAGCATAGTCATCGGTATAGCACACTCGACGTGGGGGTGTCTGGGGTCTCTCCCAGAACATCTCAATGTGTCTCCCTGGGAGTCTGATTTCCCCACTGGCATGAAGCTCACCTACCCCCATCATTACTGAAGGGGATCAACAAGGGGCCAGGTGACAGGGCTAGGGAGCCATTCTCCATCCCCAACTGTTCTTGGCCGCAGAGCGGAGAGAATCTGTCTAGCTAGGGAGTCTGGGGACCTGAGTGCTTCTGACCTTGGCCAGAGGCCAGCAAATGTGACTCATTTTCTTCATCTGCACAATGAGACCATTGGACTGGATGTTCTGGAAGTCTCCAGGGCTGTGAATCAAGTTTCTCCTCTGCTATTGCCTCCCCCGCCCCCTGGGCCGTCTGCGACTTCGTGCTCTGTAAAGGCTAAAGGGCTGCAGTGTGCACACAGGCATTGCTTGACCAAACTTAGACTTTCCCTAGGCCCTTCTAACACTCCCTTGTCAAATTCAGTTTTAGCAAAACCATGCTAAGTGTGTTTTATGTAGGACTGTTAAAATGGCTTAGTAGGTAAAGGCACTTGCCACTAAGCCTGGTGAGCCCTGGGGCTCACAGAGTGAAAGGAGAGACCAGAAAAGCTGTTTTCTGACTTTCATATGTGTGTCATAGTATGTGCGGTAGACCCACACACTCGCACATGTGCACACAAATAAATATATATCAGAAAAAGAAGCTAGAATCCTTCTAGCTTGGTTTAGCTCAAATCTGCTTCATCGACACCCACACACATAAAAATCAATTGTAGGGGCTGATGAGATGGCTCAGCGGTTAAGAGCAGTGACTGCTCTTCCAGAGGTCCTGAGTTCAAATCCCAGCAACCACATGGTGGCTCACAACCAACCATAATGAGATCTGATGCCCTCTTCTGGTGTGTACTTACATATTACATAAATAAATATTTTAAAAAATCAATTGTAAAGCTTTTTAAAAAAATTGCACTTGGGAGGCAGAGGCAGGTGGATTGCTGAGTTTGAGGTTCAAGGCCAGCCTGGTCTACAAAGTCAGTTCCAGGACAGCCAGGGCTACACAGAGAAACCCTGTCTCAAAAAAACCTAAAACAAAACAAAAAATCCGCTTCGTCATCCTGGTGCTTCTCCTCCTTTTCCTTCAGTCCAGCCCCGGCTTTGAGCTTCCTCTGTGGCTATGGATGAGCTTGAATTTCTGGACCTCCTGCCTCTACCTCCTGAGTGCCAGGTTGATTACAGGCACATCCTATCATGTCCCTCTCCTCCTCCTCCTCCTCCTCCTCCTCCTTCTCCTCCTCCTCCTCCTCAAGCAGAGGGCAGGCTGAGCCTGAATCCCCTGGAGTTTTCTTATCTTGCATAGCCAAGGAAGCTCAGAGGGCTGGGAGCCTCCCGCGGAAGGTATCCCCTAAACCACCTTTCCACCACTCTGTCTCCCTCTAGTGTCTGCTCCTTCTCCTCCTCCTCTCCCCCTCTTCCTCCTCCTCCTCCTCCTCCTCCTCCTCCTTTTGCTTTTTTCAAGATGGAGTTTCTCTATTTAGCCCTGGCTGTCCTGGAACTCGGTCTGTAGACCAGGCTGGCCTTGAACTCACAGAGATCAGCCTGCTTCTGCCTCCTGAGTGCTGGGATTAAAGTTATGTGCCACCACACCAGGTACACTTTTTTTTTTTTTAATGTTGTGTGTTTTATGTAAGTGCACCGTGTTCAATCCATGCTGGGAGAACGTATTGGCACCTTGAAAACTGGAACTACAGACACTTGTGTGCCATCGCATGGGTACTGGGAACGGAATCCTAGTCCTCTGCAAGAGCACGTGCTCTTAACCTTTGAGTGACCTCTCTAGCTCCCACACCCTGCTTTGAAATAGGGTCTCTTGTAGTCTAGGCTAGCCTAGCCTGGAATGCAAATCTGTAGCAGGTTAAAGGTATACATCTCCATACCTGGTGACCTTGACTGTAGTCCTGGCTCCACTTGGGATGGCAGGTCTGTGCACTACACCCAGCTTTACCTGTTGCTGAAGATCACATCACACATGCTAGGCAAGTCCTCCCTCCACTCAGCTACTGCTCCCGCCCTTTCCCCCTCAAGTTTCTTCTTATACCTTTCCCTTACCCTGCTCCTTGGCCAATTGCCTGAACAGTAGAGTTTACCCCTGGGGTTGGAGAGATGGCTCAGCGGTTAAGAGCACTGGCTGTTCTTCCAGAGATCCTGAGTTCAATTCCCAGCAACCACATGGAGGCTCACAACTGTTTGTAACTCCGAGATTTCACATTCACATAGACATAAATGCAGGCAAAACACATGAAATATAGATAACTAAAAAAATATCTAGCCTGGTATTGTTGCTGTTGTTGGAATATACTTTAATCTCAGCACTCAGGAAGCAGAGGCAGAACTCTGTGAGTTCTAGGCCAGCCAGGGCTATCTATTGAGACACTGTTTTAAAAAAATAAAACAATCAGTATTAATGACGGTAAAGTCAAGAGAAGAAAGGTATGTTAGGAGCTCCCCAAACCCATGAGAACATAGTCAAGTCTTGAGATGGGCTTGAGTGTCTCCCAAGACAGCCCTTAAAAGTAGCTAGGTTGGGGCTGGTGAGATGGCTCAGCGGTTAAGAGCGCTGACTGCTCTTCCAAAGTTCCTGAGTTCAAATCCCAGCAGCTACATGGTGGCTCACAACCATCTGTAACGAAACCTAATGCCCTCTTCTGGAGTGTCTGAAGACAGCTACAGTATACTTACATATAATAAATAAATAAATATTTAAAAAAAAGTAGGGGCCCAGAGCCTGGGGCATCTCATTTTGGGGACTTGCTGGGTATATAGTGGCTAGAGCCAAGTTTATTAAATGAATACTTTTTTTTTTTTTGCTGTTTCCAGACAGGACTCTCTGTGTTCCACTGGCTGTCCGGAAACTTGCTCTGTAGACTAGGCTGGCCTCAAACTCAGAGATTTTGAGTGTTCTACCTGCCTCTGCCTCCTGAGTGCTGGAACTAAAGCCACTACTGCCCAGCTGAATACATGTTTTGATAACAGACGCAGGCTTGGGAGGTGTGGAGTCCACTTCTGGGAGTACCACAGAGAGACAAGGACTAGGGATAGCAGTGGACTATTTATGTGTTACATTGGCTTGGGGGCTTTCATTGTAGACGCTGATAAAAGACACAGGGACCTGGGGAGAGAGCTTCATCCTGCAAATATGAAGACCCGAGCTCCATTCCTAGTACCTATTCGAAAAGAAACCATATAGGACGATGTATGTTGTTTTTTTTTTTTTTTTCCGAGACAGGGTTTCTCTGTGTAGCCCTGGCTGTCCTGGAACTCACTTTGTAGACCAGGCTGGCCTCGAACTCAGAAATCTGCCTGCCTCTGCCTCCCGAGTGCTGGGATTAAAGGCGTGCGCCACCACGCCCGGCTTGACGATGTATGTTGTAATGCCAGTGGTAGGAAGATGGAGACAGAAGAGTTAATTCCTGGGCCTTGTAGGCCAGCCACCCTATGCCAGTGAGAGACTGCCTCTCAACAAAAACAAAGAGGGTGTCACCTGAGGAATAGCACCCATGTCCTCTAGTCTCCACAGGCACACAGATGTGCACTTCCACATACACATAATTTACAACCTCTTCTAACACACACACACACACACACACACACACACACACACACACACACACACACGGCCGGGGTCTGTTCTCTAGTTGTGTGTTGGGATAGAAACCATTGGGGTGCTTCATGTGAGTCCCATCTGATAAAGGCTGACCAATATAAGAGTGAGTAGCTAAATCCCCAATCCGGAAGAGCTAGTTCCAGGGTCTAGAGCCAAGAGTGCCAAACGCGGGCATCCTGGGGAAGGACGGCCCCGCCCATTCTCCAGGCAACTGGGGCAGGGATCCATACTTCCTGTTTTCGCGTGGTGATCCCGGTCGTGTTTTCCTGGTCCCGCAAGGAATAGAGCAGAGGGCAGGCTGAGCCTGAATCCCCTGGAGTTTTCTTATCTTGCATAGCCAAGGAAGCTCAGAGGGCTGGGAGCCTCCCGCGGAAGGTATCCCCTAAACCACCTTTCCACCACTCTGTCTCCCTCTAGTGTCTGACACTGCCAACAACCTTATCATGGATTCAGGGCGTCTGGAATTGCTGGGGAGGGGGACGGGGATTGTTTGTTTTGTTTTTGTCTTTCTTTCGTTTACGCATTCAATAAACATTTCAAAGGTAACTGTGGCGGGGGTGGCGCAAGCCTTTAGCTCCAGCACGGCGGAGGTAAAGGCAGGCGGATCTCTGTGAGTTCTTGGCCAGCCTAGTCTATGGAGTGAGTTCCAGAATAGCCAGGGCTACACAAAGAAACCCTACTGGAGTGTGGCGGGGGAATTTAGGGAAACAACAAACAAATGAATAGCCGAGGGTGCATTTTGGAAATAACAGTGCACCGTCTTGGGGAGGTATTTCCTTTTCCCTGTGGCTGTTTGGGTTGGGAATCTGACAGGATGAAGGTCTCTGTGCTTTCAATAATAATGATAATAATAGTAATAGTAATAATAATAATAATAACAATGATAATAGTGGTAGGCTGAGATGGCTCAGTAGCTGGGGGCATTTGCCAAAATAGGCTTGGTAACTTGAGTTTGCTGCTGGAAACCCATGTAGAGGAAGAAGGAGAGAACTAACTCTACAAAGTTCGCCCTCTGGCGTCCATGTGCACATTGCGTTATGTCCCACACCATCCACATACAAGTAAAATTTAAAAACAGAAACTAGGGGTTGGAGAGACGGCTCAGTGGTGAATCGCAGCACTTACTGCTTTTACAGACCACTGGGGTTTAATTCCCAGCACCCACATGGTGGCTCACAACCACCATAATTTCAGTTTCAGGAGATCTGATCTCCCCGGGCACAGAGTATGTGATCCACATATAAACATGCAGCCCAACACCCCCACACAGGGCATGGAATAAGAAAAATGAATGAATGAAAGAAAGAGAGAAAAGGAAAATAATAAGAAAGCACGTGTGTGTGTGTGTGATTCTTTTTGTTTTGGGACAGAGCCTCTCTGTGTAGCCCTGGCTGTCCTGAAACTCCCTATATAGACCAGTGTGATGGATGGTTTGTAAATCCTCAGCCCAGAGAGTGGCACGATTGGAAAGAGTGGCCCTGTTGGAGTAGGTGTAACCTTGTTGGAGTAGGTGTGTCACTGTGAGTGTGGGAAATAAGGCCCTCACCCTAGCTGCCTGGAAGCCAGTATTCTGCTAGCAGCCTTCAGATGAAGATGTAGAACTCTCAGCATCTCCTGCACCATGCCTGCCTGGTACACACATATACATATACATGTACACACACACATATATATAATACACACACATATATATGTACATTTTTTTTCCCCAAAGGGATCAGAAAGATGGCTCAGCAGTTAAGAGTGCTGTCATGGTTTGAATATGCTTGGCCCAGGGAGTAGCACTATTTGGAGATATAGCCTTGTTGGGTAGGTGTGTCACTATGGGAGTAGGTTTTGAGACCCTCAATCTAGCTGCCTGGAAGTCAGTTTTCTCCTAGCAGCCTTCAGATGAAGATATAGAACTCTCAGCATCTCCTGCACCATGCCTGCCTGGATGCTGCCATGCTCCTGCCTTGATGACAATGGACTGACCCTCTGACCTGTAAGCCAGCCCCAATTAAATGTTCTCATCATGAGAGTTGCCTTGGTCATGGTGTCTGTTCATAGCAGTAGGACCTTAACTAAAGACAGCCAGGCTGGCCTCCCATTCACAAAGATCTGCTTTCTTCTCCCACTTCCGTGCTGGGATTAAAGGCTTGTACTGCCACCACCCAGCTGTAATTCATGTTAAAAGATACCCTTGCTTTGTAAACCCCAAATTGGCCTTCAACACCTCCCATCTCTGCCTTCAGAGAGTGGGCTCTGCACCACCATGCCCCTCTGGACCAGTGTTCATGATTAGGGGGCCTTGAAGTGCTTCAGGGTATGTGCACAGGACCTGCTCTGCTGAGAGGTCGGCTCTTTACATCTGCCACAGTTCCAGGAAATGCTTGACTCAACCAGTTGCAGTCTAGGGGAGTGGGCTCCATCGGTTAAGTGCCTGTTGAGCAAGCATAAGGACCTGAGTTCAGCTCTCCACCAGCACCCACATAAAAGCCACAGATGTGGTAGACATAATCCATAGTGCTGTGTGTGTGTGTGTGTGTGTGTGAAGCAGAGACAGAAGGATCCTAGGAACTCCACGGCCAGTCAGTCTAGCCAACTAGTGAGCTCCAGAGTCTGGGAGACCCTGCCTCAGATTAGGGTGGAAAAGCTTAAATAGAGGAAAGACATTTAATGTTGGCCTTTGTCCTATACACATATCACACACACACTACCCCTTCACACATATCCCCCTACCATACACTATACTACACACAAAGTACATGCACCACACACACAAACAGTACACACACACCACACACAGTATATACTCCACACACACCACACATACCACACACACCATACACACACTACACAACCACACACACCACACACACACATAGTACATACACACATAAAGTACATACACACACCACACACACACACACAGACAAAGGGGAGACAAAAAGAGGGGCAGACAGGAGGACAAGGAATGGGAGGGCATGGTGGCCTGTGACTGAAATCCCAGTAATTAGGAGACTGAGGCAGGAGGATTATTATCGAGAGTTCTAGTCTAGCCTGGTCTACCAGGCTAGTCAGGGTTACATAGAGAGACCCTGTCTCATTTTTTAATTTTAATTAGGTATTTTCTTCATTTACATTTCCAGTGCTACCCCAAAAGTCCCCCATATCCTTCCCCCCCCACTCCCCTACCCCCCTACTCCCACTTCTTGGCCCTGGCGTTCCCCTGTACTGAGGCAAAAATATGGAACGCTTCACGAATTTGTGTGTCATCCTTGTGCAGGGGCCATGCTGATCTTCTCTGTATCGTTCCAATTTTAGTATATGTGCGGCCAAAGCGAGCACTCTTTTTTTTTATTTGTTTTTTTTTTTGGTTTTTCGAGACAGGGTTTCTCTTTATAGCTCTGGCTGTCCTGGAACTCACTTTGTAGACCAGGCTGGCCTCGAACTCAGAAATCCGCCTGCCTCTGCCTCCCGAGTGCTGGGATTAAAGGCGTGCGCCACCACGCCCGGCCTTATTTGTTTTTTTTTAAAAAGATTTATTTATTCATTTTATTTATATGAGTTCACTGTTGCTGTCTTCAGACACACCAGAAGAGGGCATCATATCTCATTACAGATTGTTGTGAGCCACCATGTGGTTGCTGGGAATTGAACTCAGGACCACTGGAAGGGCAGTCAGTGCTCTTAACCACTGAGCCATCTCTCTAGCCCTGGGAGACCCTGTCTCAAGTAAACAAAACAAACATGGCCACAGTGTACATACATACTACATACCCTATACACACACACACACCACACACCCCCGCTGTCCCCCCACTAACCACAGAATGATGCGGCTGGTAAAGGTACTTACCTCACAAGCCTGGTGATCAGAGTTGGCTCTCATATAAATGTGGCAGGAGAGAGCTGACCCCACACAGTTGTCCTCTGATCTCCACACACATGCGGTGGCACATGTGTCCTCAAACATATTGCATATGTACACACAATAATTGGGGCGGGGTGTGAGACAGAGTTCCTCTGTGTAGTTCTGGCTCTGCTGGAATCTGCTCTGAGGTCCAGGCTGGCCTTGAACTCACAGAGATCTGCCTGCCTCTACCTCCAGAGTGCTGAGGTTAAAGGTGTGTGTCACACACAATAATTTTAACAAATAGCCCACAAATCCTCCAGGCTGGAAGGACATTTTCTTGATTTCGTTTTTCTTTCCACTTGAACCTCAGAGGCAAGTGGTCGGACCTGGTTCCTTGAGGCCACCCACCTCTCCTCACTGGGCCCCTCGGGAGGAATGAGAGCCCCACTCAGTCCTTATGGGGAGAGACCCCAGTCCTCCCTGCTCCCTGATGCTCGCAGTCACAGAGACTCAGTCGCAGCCTGTCACCCGGGCACCTAGTGTTTTTTTATTACAGTCCAAATGTTTTCCCGCACTGCGGAGAAAGAGGGAAGGGGAAACTGAGAGAAGGTGGGAACCCGGTTCAGACCCCAGACTCCTCCCCCCACCAGAGCCCAGGGCATCTGCCCTATTGGGCCAAGGAAGACTTCGAGATCCCTGAGGGCCCCAGCAGGGGGGTGGGTGGGGCTGGGTGCCGCAGAAGAGGGCTGGAGGGGGGACCACCTCATCCCCGTCGTGTTCCAGGGTGAGGGCTTTGGCTGGAACCTACCACCCCAGTTCTGAAAGCCTTGACCAAACCTGCCCTATCAAAGCCTGGTAAGGAGGCCTCCCTTGGGCAGGCTCCGAAGTGCACCGCGTGTTAGTTAGCTTGTGACCGCGAGCTATCATTTGGCCCATAACCCAGACAGCAGCCTGTACCTGTCTCCCAGTAGCCCTTGACCTGTTTGGTCATCTGACTGCCTTGTTTGGGCCCATGCTTAAAAAAAAAAAAAATGCCGCTGCTTTCTACCCGTGTTTTTTTCTTATCTTCTGGCCTGAATTCCCAGTCTCTCACTTTTGAGACAGATTCTCCTGTACCCCAGGTTGGATTCGAACTCACTATGTAGTCTAAGATGACCTTGAACTTCCGGTCCTCCTGCCTCGACCTCCAGGGTGCTGGGATTACAGGCATGCACTAGCATGCTCAGTTTTATGCTTTGTTTGGGATGGAAACCAGGACTTCACTCATGCTAGGCAAGCACTCTACCAACTGAGCTAGGGCCTCAGCCGCTGACCTTTAACTTCCGTGTTAGATACAGATGTGGTATATGCCACCTCTTGTGCTGATGAAGGCCTGGAGGGCGTGGCCTTGATGTGAGGGCGAGGGAGAGAGATGGGCCAAGTGTGAACTTCTCATTGTGCCTGGCATTACCCCAGGAGTTAGGTGGTCCTTTCTTCTCTCTTAGATCTGGCTCGCTTTGCCATTTTTAGATCCACCCCGTGGGAGATAGAGAAAGAGGAGGGGAAGGTCCCAGGCATGGCACCTTCCAAGCTGTGCGGGGGGGAGGGGGGTCCACTGAGCTCAGGTGAGGTGACAGCCAACTCTTGTGGACTCTTGTGCCATACACAGGCAATGGGCCCCAGGCTGGTAAGCTGGCCTCAAGCAGAAGAGGGGTGTGGTGATCTGATCCCTGTGTTCACAAAGGCTCTTTGTTCCCTGGGCATGGTGGGTGGGCAGGGCGTGGGGATGGGCACACCTCAGGGGCAGGACAGTTTGATTCCTCCTCGTGGGTGGTTCACCCACCCTAGAAGACGCTCTTCTGTAGTCCCACTTGCCCACGTGCTGCCCCACCCCCACCCCGGGACCTCTGTAGCAATATGGGGGTACAGACCCCTCTTTCCCAGGTCTCAGGGCCCCAGCCTCTCCTTGTTCCAGGGCCTTCCAACCCTAGATGGGTCCGTCTGGGCTTAGAAGCCCCCACTCTCAGAGCTGCTCCGGCTGTGGTAGCTAGGACTGCGGCTCCTGGAGGCGCTGCAGGAGCGGCTGCGAGTCCCGTGACTGCGGCTGCTGTAGCTTCCATGGCTGTGGCCAGGGCTGGGGCTCCGGCTGTGGCTCCGGCTTGAGTAGTCTGTGCTCAAGCAGCTGGAGGAAGAGGAGGGGCTGGGCCGGTAGTAGGGGATGGGACGCTTGCGGGCACTGTAGGAGAAAAAAGAGAAGATCCTAGTCCACCCAGAGCCGCCAGCTCTGCCTGTCCGTGGTCCTCACTCAGGCCTCAGCCCCCACCCAACAGTGGCCAGGGCTTCCTGCCTTAGTTTCCCCTGAGTCTTTATCTCTGGGACAACCCCAATTCCAAATTTCTGTGTCCTTTGCCAAATTCATATTGATTGTTTTGTTTTTCCTTGTCTGCCAAATTCTTTATCGATCTGAGTGTGTGTCAAACATTTTCAGAATAAATGAAGTTTATTGTGTATGTGTGTTTCTGTCTCTCTGTGTGTCATGCTGGGGAGAGAGAAAAGTGCCTCACAAATACGAGGAGGGGTCTAGTCCAGCCGAGGTGCACCCTGAATTTCATGAATGAAATTTCCTCCTCCTTTTAATGTTTTTATTTTTAATTATGTGTCGGGGGGGGGAGGGGTATGTGCACATGTGCAGGGGCCATAGAGGCTGGAGGTTGTTGGATCCCCTGGAGCTGATCAACATGGAACTTCAATATGTGTCCTGGGACTTGAACTTGGGTTCTCTGGAATGGCAGTAAATGCTCTTAACCTTAGAGCCATCTCTCTAACCCAAAATTTCATTTCATTTTTCTTTTCTTTTTTTTTCTTTTAAATTATTTATTTATTATATGTAAGCACACTGTAGCTGTCTGCAGACACTCCAGAAGAGGGCGCCAGATCTCTTTAAGGATGGTTGTGAGCCACCATGTGGTTGCTGGGATTTGAACTCAGGACCTCTGGAAGAGCAGTCAGTGCTCTTAACTGCTGAGCCATCTCTCCAGCCCTCATTTTTATTTTCTAAGGAAGGTTTGCTATAGCTCGGGCTGGCTTCAAACTCACTGTGTAGCCAAGGTTGGTCCCGAACTCCTGATTCTCTACCTCCTGAGTGCTATAATCACAGGCATGTGCCACTACACTTTTTTCCCTCCTCTTTTCTTCTTTCTTTCTTCCTTCCTCCCTCCCTCCCTCCCTCCCTTCCTTCCTTTCTTCTTTTCTTGCTTTATTTTAGATGTCACTATGAAGCTCAGACTAGCCTGTAATGTTCAGTCTCCTTGCCTCAGCTTCTGAGTTCTGGGGTCACAGATGTGTGCCATTATGCCCAGCATGAATGAAATTAATTTCTTTTTTGAGACAGAGTTTCATGTATCGTAGGCTAGCCTGGAACTTCCTGTGTAGCCGAGGATATCCTTGAACTTCCTATCCTTCTGCCTTTAACTTCCTAAGTGCTGGGACTGCAGGTTTATGTCATCAGTCTGTGATGAGGACCCTGTGACGGCCCGTGTGTGGAACGCTGGGTTCTATGCATGCTCTACTCGCATTCTCTTAAGTGAGACACAGCCATAGGCCTTTGAATGAAGCTCAGCAATTGCCTCTTCACGTGCAGGTACTAACAACTATGGCCATTAATATATATATATATATATATATATATATATATATATATATATATATATATATTCCAGACAACATTTCCAAGGTTTCTCTGTAGCCCTGGCTGTCTTGGAACTCTGCAGTCTAGGCTGAGAGGATGTAGACTTTTATGGTCATTCAAAGAAAACAAGGAGGAGACCCCTGGCCACTGCTGTCTCTGTTGCAGCTTGTCCCCACCTCCCATCTCCATCCCAACCCTTCACTCAGCTACCTCCCGCTGACCCGGAGTTAGTTTGAAGGCAGGTGGCTATGATCCAGAGAAAGAAAAGAAAGTGGTTAAGGGGGCTCTAATGCCCCGCCACACGGGTTAATTCTGAGGAAGAAAACCAGCTGTGCATTAGTAGTAGGAGGAGGAGGCAGCCTGGGACAGAGGGGCTGAGGTGGGCGCTCAACTGGAAGATGTGAAATTCTGCCCATCTTAGGACCCTCAGTGTAGAACTGAATGCATCTGGGATGCTATCTCTAGTGTGGTGGCCTGGCCTTTAGGTCTGAGTAGAAGGCAGCCATATTGCTTTCTTGGAGTCTCAGACTATCAAGAATGAATGGGATGGTTCTCGACCTGTGTGGGGTCCGACCCCTTTGGGACCTCATATCAGATATTTACATTATGACTCATAGCAGTAGCAAAATAGTAGTTATGAAAGAGGAACGAAAATAACTTTTATGGTGGGGGGAGGTCACCGCAACATGAGGAACGGTATGAAAGCGGTGCAGCATCAGGAAGGCTGAGAACCGCTAGACTAAGGACACTTAATTTGAGAAGAGTGTCTTGGAGTTAAAAAGATTCTTACGTATGTCAGCTAATTAGACACATCTGGCCACTGAGGGCCAGAGAGGCACATTCAGTCTCCCTCAGGTGCCTCAGCAGGGCAAAGCTGGGCTCAGAACTCTGCCAATGGCGATCTAGTCACACTGGCCTAATCCTGGGCTTCAGGGTAAATTTTGATTTGTTGGCAGTAGGGATTGAATCTAGGGCCTCACATATACTAGGCAGATGCTCTATCTAGGTCCCCAGTTACTGACCATGTGATTCTAGGCAAGGTGCGCTACCACTGAGCCACGCCCCCAGCCCCTCCCTGGAGGGGGGGAATTCTAGGCAAACATTCTATCAATCTTTTTATTTTGAGGCTAGGTCCTACTTACTAAGTTTCTTAGGCTCGCCTTGAATCGCCACTTCCTTCCTTCCCATCCTACCTAGTAGATGGAATGAGAGGCCTGAGCCACCAGTCCCAGCGTTTGGGTGATTTCATCTGCAGACTCAGACCCTTCTATTCCTCTGTCACCTCGGGCACACGCCTCATTCTGCATGGGGTTCCTCAGACAGCTGCCCCAGATACTAGTATGCTCTGCCCCCTCCGCCAATTCCCCGGGGTGTTGGGAGGTTAGTGAGAAAAGGAGACGCAGATGGAGAGCTGACCACCACCAGACTAGCTCACATGAGTATCACTTGGGCTGCCTGTGGAGCCCGGTCCACACGGCCCCCAGGCTGGCCACAGGCCACGCAGCAGGAGGTTCCTTGAGATGAAGGAGAAAAGTTTGTATCATTGAGGGTGTGATAGACACGGGGAGGGAAGAAGGGGCTCCAGATGGATGAATGGAATCTTCCAGAGCTCTATGCCTGTGACTGGTCACCCCGACCCGCAGACCAGCTCGGATCCATGGCACCTCTTCCCTCCCAAGGTTGTCACTTCTGTCTTTCATGCTCTGGCACCCTCGTTTCTCCCCAACTCTTCGATGACCCCTGAGTCCACTAGTTTCTCTTCGCCCAACCCATCCTCCTTTAGTTCTCTCCCCCCACCCTCCGCCCCCCGGACAAAACCCTCCTCTTTCCTCAGTATTAGAATCAGACCATTCTAGAAGGCCCCCAGGCCTGTGAGCCTTGACTTTCTGACATCCCTAGCTACCAATTAGAGCAAGTAGCCCTAGTCTCTTCTCGCCCCGAGTCCTCTTTGTACCTGGTGATGCGTCTCGGCTCCATGAAACTGGGCGAGTCCCGGCGCCGCTTTCGGATGGGCGAGTAGCTGCGGGAGCGACGCCGGGTGCGGGCGGCCTCAGCCTCGGCGTGCCTCGCACGGCCTTCGCTGTCCTTGTCCCTGTGGGACCCATCATGGTGAGGGATCCCCGCCATATGGGTCCTAAGTCCGGGTTCTATGCCATCCGCCCCCTCCCACCTCACTATTCCGGTTGGGACACTTACCTGCCAAGAGGTTTCTTGGGTGACGGTGAGAGGCTGGGGCTGCGGGTCCTTTTGTCTGGGGAGCGCGAGTGGGATTTGGAGGGCGAGCGGCTGGAGCTCCAGGAGCCCGGATGGGGACCCGGGCTGCGCGATGAGCTGTTGCCCTCTGGGCCTCCCCGTCGGCCGCGCGTGCCAGGCGATGGCGAGGTGCTAGCCGGCCGTGCGCGCGGGGGGCGCTCCTTTGCTCTAGAGGAGGGAGCGAGGGAAAGGGTTCAATGGTGTGGGCTGCGGGGTAGGGAGACACAGGTTGTGTGGGTGGCAGTAGAGATCCATGAGCCCACCCCAGAGGAAATGGGGCGTCAAAGGACAAATTGGGGATTCCCTGTGGGATTATTAACAAAGGAGGGGGACTTCATTGGAAGTGATGGAGTGACCGGGCTGCACGTGGAATGATGGGCGGGGGGCGTATCGGGGTGACCAGTGAGGTCACTGTTTGGGGATGACCAGTGAAGGGGTACTCCTGTGTAGTGTAGGTAGGAGGTCGGCTCACCGTTTCCCGTGTCCGCCGTGACCTCGCTCGGAGCAGGGCTCGGGCCCGGGGCCCGGGGCGCCGCCGCCGGAGTCGCTGCTGGAGTGGGCCCCGCTGAGCGAGCGCGACGAGCCCCGAGGCGGTGCGGGCTTTGTACGCCGGCGCCCCCTGCGGCGGGGCGCGTTGGCCGAGGACCTCGATCGTCTCCTCCTCCGTCGACGACGCCGGCGCCTGGCTGTCCCTCCCGCCGCGCGGCCCCCGCGGCCCTGCGACGACGGCGCGGAGCGGGGACTCTGGCTGTCCTTCCCACGCGCGGGAGGCGTGGGCGCGGCGGCCGCCTTGTCGCAGGCCCGGGGCGAGCTGGGCTTCTGACGGGGAGAGAGGCAGAGAAGGGCACGGAGGGGCGGAGAGGGGGCGAGAGAGGCCGGGAGAGATGCAGAGGGGACCGGAGCAGAGAGGGTGGCAGATGCATGGGATGGACGCGGGAGGGCGGGGAAGAAGCAGAAGAGGGGCGGGGAGGGTGCAAGCCGGATGGAGAGGTTGGAGAGAAAGAGAGGAGGGATCGAAGGGGGGGGGGGACGTGAGAGGGCAGTGGGGTGGGGGGGAGAAAAGGAGAGAGGGCTTTCACCGGGCCTAGGCCGCGGGCTGCAGCCCCGGAGCATCGCACACACGGTTCCCGCGCCTGCCCTGCCTCTACCTCTCCTGAGTGTTCACCTTCTGGCCTCAACATAGCAGACCATGCAAGGTTCTCGGCATGCATAACACAAGAGGGACGGAGCGGTGGGAATGGAGGCTGCAGGGGAGGGGGGCTCCAGGATGGGGTACCAGAGGGATTGGCATTGTCCCCGCATGGGGGACAGACGACTTCCCCCCAGTAGAGAGAAGAGAGAGGTACGACACTGGTAGGTCAAGCCAGGGCCAGCCCACCAGGGCCAGGCTCCCCCCACCAGGGTAAAGGGCATGGGGGGGGGTTTGTCACACGGCACACAGATGGGGGAGGGGGCAAGATAACTGAACTCAAAATTCAACCGAAGAAAAGGAGTCAAAACAGAAATAAAAAAGAAAATCAAAATAATAATAATAGTAACAGAAACAAAAATACCACAAATGTCATTATATACCCAAATCAAAATGATCTGCTGGGGAACCTGACTTTATTGTTATTATTTTCTTTCGGTTAATATTTGACTTTGTTTTGGCGACCCTGCCGAGAGCTCAGGGATGTTCAGTAGCTGACCGACTGTCTTTCTGTTTCTCTCTTTTCTTTTTCTTTTTTTTTTCATTTCATTTCTTTCTTTTCTTTTTCTTTTCTTTCTTTCTTTCTTTTTTTTTTTTTTTGTTAAAGTTCTGATTTTTTTTTTTTAAGTCCCTCTTGGTTAACGTCCACTTACCAATAAAGTGGCACTTCCTCCTTTAGTAGGTAAGTTGTGTAAGAAAAGGGAAAAGCGTGGTAGCATAAGTTCATCATTAGAGTCACAAAAATGCAAGAGAGATAGAGAGAGAGAGAGAAAAACGCAACCACCCCCTCTAGGCCCGAGAGGAGGCCGATTCACCTCTAGCGGACCAGCAAATGTCCAGGTCCTTGGGCATTGGGTGTCAGCCGGTGCCCTTGGCTGACATCTGAAAAGGGCTGTGAATTTGTTTCTTTTCCAAGAGTGAGTTAGGACCAGAAAGGGAACCTGACACCATCCGAGGTCCTGGCTGGGAACTAGGAATGGAGCCTGCCTACTGCCTCAGCACCACGGAGTCCTGGACAAGTCAATATCCCCAATCTAGGCCTCAGTTTCGCCCTCCGCACCACGAGGGTTTGGCTTTTGCTCCCCAATGTCTCTTCCAGCATAAATAGTTGAGGATTCTCTGGTTGCGCCCTCTCCAGCCTCCCCACCCCACCCTTTACAGAAGGACCCTCCTGACTTTGGTCCCCAACCTTGCAAGATCAGATGCTACTTATTATTCTTGCCACTATTCCATTGACAAGTCTGTCCCTGACACTTCCACAATCATTACCCAGCAGCTCTGCTGTCTGTAACCTCAGGTTTGCTTGTTTGAGACAGAGTTTCACTATGTAACAATGGCTAGGCGTCAGATCCATTGGCTTCTGCTTCCCAGGGCTGGGATTAAAGGCATGCACAATGATGCCAGTGTGTATTCTTTTATTCTTTCTTTGTTTCTTTTCTTTTTTCTTATTTATTTATTTATTTATTTATTTATTTATTTATTTATTTATTTATTTATTTTTGAGACAGGGTTTCTCTGTGTAGTCCTGGCTATCCTGGAATTTGCTCTGTAGACCAGGCTGGCCTTGAACTCAAGAGATCTACCTGCCCCTGCATCCTGAATGCTGAGACTTAAGGTGTGGGCAGCCACCGAGACCACCCAGCTCTTTTCTTTGGCTTGACAGGATCTCAAGATCTATAGGCTGGCCTGGAATCTAGAATCCAATATGCAGCCCAAGATGACCTTGGACTCAGGATCCTACAGATGTCACCTCTGAAGGGCTGGGATTACAAACCCCTTCACTATGCCCAGCTTGCTTTGTTTTTAGACACGGTTTTACTATATAGCCTTGAACTTGAAATTCTTTTGCCTCAGACTCCTGAATGCTGGGATTACAGGCGTGTGCCGCCATTGTTGGGCATAATCCCAATTTTTAGCATAAAACAGGACACTGAATCCTTAATGCTATTGGCTGAGGAAGGAAGAATTTGCTTCACTTAGGGCCACTCAGGGAGTTCCAGGCGCCGGTAGGGAGTCTAAGCTGAGTTTGTTCAGGATATCTTGCTATCACTGGGAAGGAAGCATGATTTCCTTGGCCTGAACTTGGATGTTTCTGGTAGAGGGGATGATGGGCCCTGACCTCTCTTCAGGGCTCCATAGAGCCCCACAAAGAGTTCTAGCCAGGATGTGGGCCTCACTGATGGAATGTGCCGATGGCTTGTGATTGGTTGTGGTTGGCTGAAGAAATCAATGAACACTAGCCTTAGCTGGGAGTCAATGAGCCATGAAGACTTCTCCCAGGAGAGTGGGTCTTTCTCCCAAAGTAGAGGCAGGCATAGGTGGCCCTCTGGGTATGATCTGAGTCACCTGTCCCACTAAGCAATCTTTACTTCCTCATCAGCTTAGGCTATGGGAACTGGCGGCTGATTTTTGTTTTATTTTAGACAAGGTCTCTTGTCGCTGAGGCTGGCCTGGAACTCCCAATTCTTTTTTTTTTTTTTTTTGGTTTTTCGAGACAGGGTTTCTCTGTATAGTCCTGGCTGTCCTGGAACTCACTTTGTAGACCAGGCTGGCCTCGAACTCAGAAATCCGCCTGCCTCTGCTTCCCAAGTGCTGGGATTAAAGGCGTGCGCCACCACGCCCGGCTTCCAATTCTTGATCTAGTTGAATTTCTGATTCTTCTGCCTCCACCATCCAAGTGCTGAGAATTACAGGTATTTTTATGCGGTGGTGTGGCTCAAACCCAGGGCTTCATGCATGCATGCTAGGCAAGATCTCTACTGACTGAACTACATCCCTGACCCCATTTTAAGAATTTCAGACAGGGTTTCATGTAGCCAAGGCTGGCCTCTGATTCTCCATGTAACCAAAGATAACCTTGAACTCCAGAAAATTCCTGTGTCTGCATTATGTGCCCAGATTGGACTGTGCCCAGCTTGAGGCTGGTTGTTGTAAGGATACTTTCATTCTTAAAAGCCATCTCCAGAAGAACCCTCAGCTTTCTCCCCGACCCCAACAGGCAAATAACATCTTTCAGTCCCTGGTCTGTACCAGGGTCCTCTCAATGAATTTCCTTCTAGGGGGCAAATGAGAATGATGTCTCTAGGTTCTTCCAATGCATCCTATGCCCAGGGTGGTCAGCTTGTCAACTAAACAGAGATACCAGGTAAGAGAGCCTTAGGAACAAATGCACGGGAACTCACAGCTCCGTGTCACCATGGTCCCCTCCTTTAAGGCTACCCTGGTCAGGGGAGGTAGCAAAGCCAGTGGTAGAGGATTGCATACTGGGATTGGGACCAGTTCAGAATCAGAGCTAGAGACCTGACTCAAAGCAAAGAACAGGGTCAGGGAGGAAGATCAAGCCCATGATGTTCCCTGCCAAAGACAAGCAGGAAGCCCCTCCCACCTCCCCCCCCCCCCCCCTGTCAGTACTGCAGTCTGAACCCAGGGCCTCATGGATGGGAAGCAAGTCGTTCTACCAGTGAGCCACAGCCCTAGCTTCCTCCTCATCACTTTGAACAGGGTTCCATGGAGCTCAGTTAGGACTCACTAGATAGCCAAAGTTGACCTTGAACATTTTAAGTTTTGCTTAGTTTTGTTTTTTTAAACTAAAAAGGTGGTTGCTTTACCCCCCATAACAGTCATACCACCATTGCATTGATGGGCACATCTTGCCAGACATTGGACTTCTATTCTTCCTGTCTCTACCTCCATGAGCCATCACGCCTGATTTATGAGATGTTTAGCTTATAACCCAATGCTTCACATATCCTAGGCAAACACTGGCAGCTGGACTAGTGATCCCCAGTCCCATGCAGATACATCTTGACTTCCCTTGGCTTGGAGGTGGTGTAGAATATTAGGAACAGAAAGGATCTGGACTGTGTGGCTGAATACCCCTAATATGCTTTTGTCCCCAGCCATTGAGGTCTAAGCCAAGATAGGTGGCTTCCTACCTTCCTACATAGGTCTTGAAGTCACAGTTCCTCGTTTGTCACTTTCCCGTGATTCCTTTTGAGCTGACCCTGCCCAAGCCCAAGGAGAAGCCCTTGAGGGGAATTAAGTTGATTGTGAGAACTTATGCTAAGTCTCATATGAGGTGGCCATGCTTCCCCACTGATAAAATGGGGATGAGCAGAATCTTGATTGGGTTGGCCCATGAAGGGACTAGCCTGTATGCTGGCCCCCAGCCTGAAAGGATCAGAGCAGGGGTGAAGGCCTGGGGTTGGGTGGAGAGGGTCCCCTGCAGCCCAGGATGGCAGAAGATGGAAAGAAGGTGCTGTCAGGGAGTCCCTGGGGAAGGGCAGCCCACTCATCCCTCCAGAAGCTGCTGAGAAAAGGTCACCATGACCCTGCTGGAGGCTGCACCTGCCTCCCTCCCTCCCTCCCTCCCTCCCTTCCTTCCTTCCTTCCTTCCTCCCTTCCTTCCTTCCTTCCTTCCTTTTCTCTTTTGTGTATATGTTCCTCTGTGTGTGCAGGTGTATATGTATGTGTGTGTATGGGGAGGCCAGCTGTCAATCTTGGGTGTCTTTCTCCAGGGTGATATTCTTTTTTTTTTTTTTTTTTTTTTTTTTTTTGGTTTTTCGAGACAGGGTTTCTCTGTGTAGCCCTGGCTGTCCTGGCACTCACTTTGTAGACCAGGCTGGCCTTGAACTCAGAAATCCTCCTGCCTCTGCCTCTGCCTCTGCCTCCCAAGTGCTGGGATTAAAGGAGTGCGCCACCATGCCTGGCTGGTGATATTCTTTTTAAATTTTAATTTTTAGCAGCTATACATTGTAAATTACACTTATTTATTTAGTTGTGTGTGTGTATGTGTGTATGTATATATGTGTGTATGTGTGTGTATGTGTGTGTGTATGTGTGTGTCTGTTGTGTGTGTGTATGTGTGCATGCATGTATGTGTGTATGTGTGTGTGTGTGCAGAGGACAACTTGAGGAGCCTGTTTTACTCTTTTTACTTTGTGAGTTCCAGGAATTGAACTGAGGCCACTGGGCTTTGTGGCAAGCACCCTTTACCCACTGAGCTGTTTTGAGGACCCAGGGTTAGTCAATTAAGCCAGGCTGGCTGACCAGCATGCCCCAGGCATCTTTTTGCCTTTGCCTTCCCAGACCTAGGATTAGAAGCACAAGCCACCATCTTTGGCTTTCTAATGTGGGTTCTGGGGCTTGAACTCAGGTCCTCTTGCTTGCAAAGCAAACACTTAATACACTAAGTTATTCTCTTAGCTCTGCTAGTAACATCTTCCTCCCCATCCCCCTGTATAAGAAAAATGTGAGGGTCAAGGGCAATAATCAAGGTCAGAGAAAGGAGACAGTGGAAGCAGAGGGGGCAGGGGACAGAGGCAAGGAAACATCTGGAGTGACTTGCCTTTGTGTCCTCTTTGCACCCCAGGACTGCACATGCTTGCCTCTCTCCCACTGTCTCCCCATGTTGAAAACCAGGAAGTCTTGAAAGGAGGGGGGCTCCATGTCCTCCTCAGGCTGAGGTACCTCTCCCTTTCAGACTCCCAGCCCTCATCCCCCTTGTGAAGAGCAACACTGTCATCTCCCTCCCAGCAAGCACCATTCGAGATAGCTAGAGTGTTCTGAGAAGTGAGCTGGCCTGACCCTTCCTGGAATAAACACGGGAGTAGTAGCTAACCCTTCCTTTTCCAAAGCTGAAGACGGAGAGTCAGCAAGACCTCACAGTGGCTCCCGGGAGCTCAAAATTCTGTGGTTATTTTCAGGCAGGACAGGAAGCTGATGGGAGAAGGAGGAGGTGGTGGCCCCCTAAGGACCCATTTCTGACTGCCATTTTCTACACAGCTAGCTGAGCGCTGGAGTGGCCACCACGAGTTTCATGTGATATAAGTGCTCTTTCTGCCTTGAGTCACTCTGACTATTAGCGATGGCCTCTTCTGGATCATTCTGCAACAAGGAATACCACTGAATTCTCAATTTCAGAAATTCAGCAGGAGAAAGGACACTGGGGACTTGGAGAAGCCCCTGTTCTGGGGGTAAGCTAAGATTTTATACCATTCTGAAAATCACCCCAGAGTCTTGGCCAAGTAGGTTCTTAAGGTCTAGTGCCTGTCCCTGGCCCACTCCAGACCCTCTCTGAAGTGACTCTGTCATCACATGTAAGTTACAGAGCTATGGCTCTCTGTGGTACTAATACCTGCTAGTATCTCAGAACCTTGAAGCTTGTACCTCTGATATCTACTGTGCTACCATGAAAGGACTTAGTCTAAGTCTAGAGTTCATTCAGCCTGGTATAGTCAGCCCCAAAGGGTGCAACGGGACTTAACTTTGAACTTGACCCTCAAGGTTCTTACATCCCACTCTTCTACTGCTTACTGTCTAGGTGGGCCCTGGAGGACTGGCGCATGTGAGACCAAAGCTCCTAGCTAGAAGCTGGCAAGGATAAAGGTTAGGGGTTCTGCAACCACCCCGGACAGTAGCAATCAAAGCGACCCCACTGCAAGCACACAGAACAAGAATAGACATGAAGACTGAATGTTAGACCACATACAAGTGCATTCAGCCAACAATGAGAATGAGGGAGAGCGAAGGGAGGCTTGGGGAGAGGATCAAGAGGTGGAGAGGAAGAAGCAGAGATAGCAAAGATGGGAAGGAGGAGAGGATGAGCCTGCAAAGTCATCAGGGCTAGGGATGGAGAATGAAGGGAACCAAACCACAGCCCAGGGGGACAGTTCAGGTGGCTCAGTTTGGAGAAGGGGTAAGTGAAAAGTTAGTTAAAGAAAGAGAGGAAAGAGAAAAACAATCAACTTAAAACAAAGTGGAGGGAGGGAGGGAGGGAGGGAGGGAGAGAGAGAGGGGGAGAGACAGAGAGAGAGAGAGAGAGAGAGAGAGAGAGAGAGAGAGAGAGAGATTCAAATTAAGCAGAACAGCTGCACATATCTGAGCTGAGAGAGGGAGAGCAAGTGCATAGCCAGGTTGGGGTACCTACCTTCTCAGTGGTCACAGACAGGGATGCAACAATAAAAACAAAAAAGGTCTCTGCACGGGGAAGGCAGGACACCAGTGACTCAAAGTGGCCTCCCCTCTAAGCTAGCAGAGGGGGAAACAGCCTGCCCAGTGGCTTCTGGGTGTCACCCCAGGGATGGAAAGGGCCACTTGTCAGCCACCTCTGATAGATTCATTATGTATTCATTTCTTTTAAAACCTTTAACCACAGGGTTCAACAGACCCTTTCCTTAATCCATTATATAACAAACTCCCCAGAGGGCATGCATGCAGCAGCTAATGAAGGCAGAAAACCACAGGGTGGACAGGGAAGGGGCAGGCAGCTTGGGGGAGAGGCCCAAATCTGGAGGAGAGAGATGGAAAGGGGAAAACAGGCACAGAGAGATGGAGCATAGAGAGAGAAAGGAAACAGAAAGGTCAAAGAGAAGGAGGCTGGTTAAGTGAGGCCAGTGGAAAGGATGCAGAGGGCGGGGTGGGGACTGCATATTTAAAAGGAAAGACAACCACAGGTTCCATTGGAAGAAGGAGCCTGCCTCTCAGATCAGCCCCATGGCTTCCCTAAATTTTTTCTTTTCTTTATCTGCTTTTTTTTTTTTTTTTTTTTTTTTGAGACAGTGCCTCATGTAGCAAAGACTAGCCTTGAACTTGCTATATAGTTGTGGCTGGCCTTGAATATCTGATTCTCTTGCATCTACCTCTCAAGGGCACCACGATGCCAGATTTCCTGTGGTGCTAGGGATTCAGTCTTAGTACACCTGTGTGTATTAGGCAAACATTGCCAACTAAGCCCCATTCATAACTCTCTTCCTTTTTTTCCCTCACACATAGTAGGCCAGCATCCCACTGCTGAGCCACATCCCAAGATACCTTTTTACTTTTGATTTTCTTTCTTTCTTAGACTAAGTGATCGAGAGTGACCTTGATGGTCTGGAGTCTGTGATCCTCTTTCTTTGGATTAGAGGTGAACACCACCAGGCCTGGCTGTACTTTTCAGAGATACCAATGGCTTGTCCCCAGACTAGAACGGCGCTTTTCTCTAGCTTAGAATGCCTATCTTGGAAAACTTTACCTGAGTTAAATTTGCAACAGCCTTTAGTCTCTCTCTCTCTGTCTCTGTCTCTCTGTCTCTCTGTCTCTCTGTCTGTCTCTCTCTCTGTCTGTCTCTGTCTTTCTCTCTGTCGGTCTGTCTATCTGTCTGTCTTTCAAGACAGGGTTTCTTTGTGTAACCTGGCTGTCCTGGAACGTTCTCTGAAGACCAGGCCGGCCTTCAACTCAGAGATTAGACTGCTTCTACCAAGTCCTAGAATTAAAGACCTGACACTGGCTTCCCCTGCCTGCCAACAGCACCCAAGGAAATGTCAGTCCCTCGCTCTTTGTGTGGTCCCTAGTTTTTTTGCAAGGTCCTCTGTGAACTCAGAAACACCAGTACTGTTAATTTACAATGTGAGATAATTTCAGTTCCCTGGGGTTAATAAGAGGGATAATTGCCCCTCCTTAGGAAGTAATATGGATATGGTTACTAATTTTTATTTGGAGTTGTGTTCCCTTTTAAATTCTGATCAGAAGAGAGGAAAGTATATAAAGATATGGGCATGACTAATGTAGACTTGAAATTCAAACACCATCTCTGCATTAGAAGAAAGGCTTCCACAGGAACACACACAAAAGCAAAGTTCTAGAACACAGAAGAGAGAGAAAAGAAAAAAACAAAACCCAACGCAAACCCAGAAAGATAGCTCATATTTCTGTACATTACAAAGATTTTTTTAAATAAAGAAAAAGTAAATACAAACCAAAAAAAAAACCAACAAAATAACAGGAAAAAAAAAGACATAAACTCCCCCACCCTCAACTAAACAAGATATGGAATTATAGTATTACCACGTTTCAAATGGGAGGCTAAAAAACAAACAAAGACATAGGTGGGGTTAAAATGTTGAGCTTCTGTTTTTTCCATATCTTTCTTTCTCTCTCTTTTTCTTAATGATCTTAATGATAGTGTCTTAATGCTCCCAGTATTTATGCCCAAAGACATTCAAAAATATTTCTTGAAACAGTGAAGGCACCATTGATGCCCCACCCTCCCTTCATCTCACCTTTCTGGGTACAGAAGAACCAGTCTCTTTAACATTCCAACCCCCACCCCCAGTCTTTTTTTTTTTTTTTTTTTTAACTAGAGGATTCAAACATAGGTTGCAGACCCAGGATGGTCTTAGACTGTGCAGGAGGCAAGGGTGAGGAGAAAGAGTCTGAGCTATGATTTGAGATAAGAGTAAACAATGTTCTTGGAAAACTCCTTTGGCCATGTGAAACAGTGTTTTGGGCAGAAGATACAAAGTACTGCCTAGACCAAATGCTGACTCAAGCCATTTGACTTGTGTCAAGGTACCTTCTAGGTACTGTTGCCATTTTGTCAGAACTGCAGGAGTCTGGTTACTGTAGCCATTTTGTTTACACATGTACAGGACCCTTGCAAGGGGCCACAGGCAGGGAAGTTGCTCAGAGTTCTAGGACCCCACAAAAGGGGTCAGAAATAGGATGAGACTTGGTTTGAAACCAAACCAAACCAAACCAAACTCAAACTGTGTTTTGGGCTATCTCAGGAGGCCATACATGGGAGACGGTGCTCGGTCTTTTGTGCTTTGGAAGTTTGGGGGTGGCCATGCTACTTCGCAGGTTACCTCATCAGTTCCAGCCCCTGCTGGGCTGCTTTAAGATACCCCTTTGTTCCCTCTCCCATACTCAAGACAGATCCAAGAGACATCGCTGTCTTCACAACTGCTGGCCTAACCACAGCCTCAGGAGCTAGGCCAAGAACCTGGCATCCTTTCCAGGTAGGACAGCCTAGAGGCAGGTTCATCTGTAGATATCCTGAGAACAAAAGCTTTGTGCCTGTTTCCTTTCCACCTTCCTCTCCAACACCACAGGAGGAAGAGTATTTCAGAAAAGGGAGGGAGTGAAAGAAAACAACCAAAACCAAAAAATCAAAATGAAACTGACATGTAGAGGTTTGTGTTGGCTGCAGAGACCTGAAGTGTGGGGATGGCAGCTTGGAGCATAGCTGAGACATCGTGGGTAATGCATGGCTGCTGTGGAAGGGACCCTGCTATCCTATCCCAAGTTCCTGAGCACACCCAGAGGCCCTGTCAGCATTGCAGCACCTTCTCCCTGCGAGGCCTCAGCTTCATGCTCTGACGGACAGACAGATGGGGTCTATAGACCCTGTGTGGCCCACATTGGGAGAAAAAGGTCTAGTGTTTTTTGTTTGGGCTCCTACGATCATGTGATCACATCACATGCTTGCAGATCTAGAGGTGATTGTGTCCCTCCTGACGATGGGTGGGCACAGTTTGTGGAGCGGGTAGTAATGGTAGGGGTGTTATAGTTTTCTCTGTACTATCAGCCTGGGAGGAGAGGCTCACAGGTTGGAGACACTGGTCCAAGGTGGGCAATGCGGGGGCCAAGTACTAAAGAAGCTCATTGCATGGTCCGGAGAGAAGTGAAGGGTTAATGGAAGGGGCTAAGAGGAGGGAAGAACTCAGTGAAGGGGTAAGGGCTTGGGTGTCACATGACACCCGCTGCAGTTTGAGTCATTTCTCTCTAGGATGTGTTTACAGTCTGCACCTGCTCCCTGAAGGCAAGAAACCTCGGTTTATTCCCCAGCACCGTATCCTGACTACCTCTATGGTCAAGCCTTCTCTGACCTTCACTTTGCCAAGTCGAAAGTAGCCCAGGCCTGCAGGTGCCCACTCACCCCCAAATTCTCACCAGACCACCAGGCCCAGGTGAGAACAACAGCCAACCGACATCCAACTGAGCAAGGCACCCGACTCTCCTTGTAGAGCACAGGTCAGAGGGATGGGAACAGGGAGAGCATCTGTCGGGTCACCTGGAGACCCATCACGGCCCCGCCCCTTCTGCTACCCTGCCCCAGCCCGCACGGCGCAGTCCGCCGGCAAACAGCGTGAAGAACCCTCCACAAAGCCAAGCTTACGTACATCGGGCGGGCTGTGCGCCGAGCCGGGGCGACCGCCGTGCGTTCCACTTCGCTGCCTGCTGCCTCCGTTCTGCTGGGGCGACCCCCATCCGCTGCCGCCCGATGGGGATGGCGACCGGCTCCCGCTGGATCGCTGGCTGCCTGTCTTCCGCCCGTCATCTCGATGCTTGGGGCTCAGTCTGGGGGAGCAGAGGGATGGGGGAGCCGGCGTGGGACGCCCCCTCTGCAACTGACCTGGTTCCCAGCTGCACTACCTTGAGTTCCCATTTAAGTTCTTCCTCCAGATGGACACCAATTTGCTCTGTCTGATGAACTTTGGTTCTGGGGACTGCTCCCGCATCCCAACCCTTAGGGACACAATAATTCCCTCCACCCCACAACGATGTCTATCTATCTATCTATCTATCTATCTATCTATCTATCTATCTATCTGTAATTTTTTGAAGATGATCACATGTAATCCGGGCTGACCTTCAAACTCTACATCTAATCTCGAATGACCTTGAACTTCTGATCCTCCTACCTCCATCTCTGAAGTGCTGGCATTGCAGGCATGCATTACCACAGTTGTTCTGGGGGGTCAAACCCAGAGCTTCGTGCACACCAGGCAAGTACTGTAGCAACCTGCCCTGAAGCAGCCCCTTTGAGCACAGCCCCAGGGTTCAGCCTACCTGCTGGGTGATCCGGAATCACTGTAGTGTGAGGACATTGAGGGGCTGTGGGAGCTGGCGCTGCTGTGGTGGTGGAACCTTCGGCCTGGAGACTCAGTGTGAGGCCTGGGGTGGGCAAGAGGAGTTGGCCTGATGGAAGTGCTATTTGCCTTGACCATGGTGTAGCCTGGCCCGACCGCAGGGACTTGGGGTAGGTAACTCAGAAAGGTCACTGGGGGATCAGCCCCACCCCCAGCACGGCCTGAATGGGTCTGGGTATAGGGTCTCCAAATCATTCCTGAGAGTTAGGGAAAAGCATTTCTCCTGGGAAAGCCCCAACTTCCAAAGACCATCTCACCTCTCACCTGATCTTGGAATGAAGGTGTGTGGCTGAAAGGATCAAGGGACAGAAAGAATGCATGGGTGGCAAGGGACCTAGGCTCCAACAATCCTAAGTGGCCACTGGCTCACAGGGCTTCCTCGGTGCAAGTTAAGTGAATCTTAACTTTTCCGTCTGGCACAACTGGAGAGCTACCCTTTGAGTAGTACCCTTTGCCCTTGGAGGTATGATTCGAGGTGAGTTTAAGAGGTTGGTTTGGGGTGCTAAAAGGCCAGGTTTTCTGGGGATGGGGGAGCAGAGGGTGTGTTTACCTCTTTCGATCTTTGTTTTTTTCTTTTCGTTTGCTCTTGAGGCTTCTCGATCTGCAGGGAGCAGAGACTGAGTCTGAGAAGAGCGCGCCAGAGAGTGACTGTGTAGAGCCCGCACTGGAGCCCAGCTGAACTCAGGTACAGAAGCTTGGAAGTTCGAGTTGCTCTTCCCTTAGGTGGGAACTTTCCTGGCTGACAGGGATCTGCCCATAGGGTACAGCCAGGCTTCATGAAGAGGGGTGTGTACGCATGTGGTGCTGGCGGGCACACTTAAGTGGGAGCACTACCACAGAGCCATGCTCTGTCTGTCACATTCTGCTTTCTGTTTCCCGTTTAATGATCTCATTCTATCTCCCGTTCCCTCTCTGATGCCACCAAATCCTTTCAAATCCCAAACACATATAACAAGCACAGAAATGTACTTCTTACAAGAGAGAAAGGAATAGGAAAGGACCTGGGAGTGGGAAGTCTTCTGCTTGCTTTGAGCCTCAGAATCTCCCGGAAGTGGATGTAGCAGTACTAGCTCACTTACATACAGGTCCAGTCCTAGTCAGAGGGGCTGAACATAGCATGTGTCCACTAGGGGGCAGCAGAGGCCCATGCTACCCATCCACTCTGGGAGGGAGGGGAAGGGCAGAAACGGGGTGGGGGAGGTTCTGGGGGTGGCGATTGGGAAAATAAAAAGGGTAGGGTGGGGGAACTGTATAGGCTTTTCTACTAACAAGTACAAATGGCCTTTTGTAAATCCCACCAATGGAAGGGCCAGGAGACTACACCTGCTCAGGGCTGTGGAGAGGGAGTCTGGCTTCCAGAGTAAGGGTGCAATTGGCCTATACCTTTTGATCCCTGATACTGAGCTTTCTACTAGCTTATGCCTGGGTCCCCCATCCCCATCCCCACCCCACCCCCACCCCCACCTTCCCTCAGTCATCCCTAAAGATCAGGCTTGTAGAGAGCTAGCAACCGATATGCCAAACTCCAGCTGTGGTCAGAGCCTCAGCACCCCATCTTCTATCTCTGAGCCAACCCAGTTCACAGAGATGCTCTGGCCTGGCATGTCCCCCGCCCTGTTCCATGCAATTTGGGGTCCTGATGCTTCCACTTTCAAAGAGGGTACCTCCTGACACACCCACTGGACACAGGAGTTGCAATTCTTTCTGGACTTTCTTGGGGCTGAAATGGGGCAGGCAAAGGCTAAAAGTAGTTCTTGGGCCTACCTGACCTTTCAGCCTCACTTGCATCAGTGAAAGAGGAGTCCCCTCTCACTACTGTGGTTTTGGTCCCTGAAGGAGACCGGCTGCCTCTGTTTGCCTGCCTGTTCAGGAAAGCACAGCTCACCTGTATCGTCTCTTCCTCCGGGACCCAGAATCAGACCTGTAGGGTGATAAGTCCTCCTGAGTCTCTATAGGAATGGCTGGTGAGGACCCCAGCCCAGGGAATGGCCAGCCCAGGTCCTGAGCCCAGGGAATGAGGTGGGCAGCTGGGGGTGGGGATTGGGGGCAAAGTACCGATCTCGACGGTGTTTCTTCACATTCTTCTTCTTCTTGCGCAGGGGGGAAGCACTCCCACAGCTGTGGAGATGGGTGGGCACCAGTGAGCTTGGGGTGGAGGGGAGAGGATGTGTGTGGCTGATGGGGTTCCCGGTCTGGAAGCTGGGAAGGGGCCCCAAGCTATGAAGCCCAGAGTCCCTTGGATAGAATGACCTGGAGCTTATGGGTCAGACTGGCAAGACCCCTAAAGTTGCTGCTACTGCCTGCCTCTTTTGCCTTCGTGTGTGTGCACAGATACATGTAGAGCCCAGAGGTCTGCCTCGGACATCACTTATGAGGCCCCCCCAATATATTTATGTATTGTGTGTGTTTATGTGCACATGCCAGGGGACATACAGGGAGAGCAGAGAAAACAAAATAGTCTTTGCAAAGTTCTTTTCTGCCACTGTGGAGGTCATGGGACTGAGGGTTGCCGAGCCTTCTCACCAGCCCTGTTTTCTGAGTCATGGTCTTTCACTGGTTCTGGGACTTGCCAACTTGGCTTGACTCGCCGGCTCCTGAGCCCTGGGAATCCATCTATTTCTGTCTCCTCAGTGCTGGGATTAGAAACCTGTGTGTGTGTATGTGTGTGTTGTGTGTTGTGTGTTGTGTATTGTGTGTGTTGTGTGTTGTGTATTGTGTATGTGTTGATGTGTGTATGTGAGTCTGGTATGTGTGATGTATATGTGTGTGTTGTGTGTGTGTGTCTGGTGTGTGTTGTGTGTGTGTGTCTGGTGTGTGTGTGTGCCTGGTGTGTGTGTGATGATGATGATGATGATGTGTGTGTGTGCCTGGTGTGAGTGTCTGATGTATGTGTGTGTGTGATGTGTGTGTCCCTGGTGTGTATGATGTGTATGTGTGTGTGTGTCTGGTGTGTGTGTGTGTGTGTGTGTGTGTGATTCTAGGAGTCCCACTCGGATGTTCATGCTTTCAATGCAGACACTCTCCTGTCTGAGCTATCTCCTCAGAACCTTTGTGTTGTTTGCTTAGTTATTTTCGTTTGTTTTGGAGATTGGTTTTGCAGTGTAGCCCAGGCTAGCCTTGCGCTCATGCTCTTCCTACCTTGGCCTCCTGAGTGGTGGGATCACAAGAGTGTGCACCCTGTCATGAGGGGAAGGGGAAACACTTTTGTTGGGGGAGGGAGTCTGGTTTTCTTACAATGCTGAAATTAAAACCCAGGGCCTCACACTAGGCAAACTCCCTGGCTCTGAGCTATCCCCAGTCCTGGGATCTCTTTCTGGGCTGGGTGTGAGAGTCCAGTGTCCAGCCATGAAGGGTCAGACCTCCTGTCTCTGGAAGGTGGCCTTGGGTTCTTCCCACCCACAGGTGTCGCTCCCCCCGGACCCCCTTCCTGTCCCCTTCATCACTGACCTGCATTCTGACTCTAGTCTCCTCTTTTTGCTGAGGGTGGATGCCAGAGAGAAAGGACAGACAGATGTTTCCAGTTAGCTAATGGCCCCAGTTTGTACCTCAGGACGCGATGGGGGCAGAGGGGACATAGAGATGGGGGAGTTGTAGTTGAGGTCCAGTAATGACCCCCTTCCCAGGGACACACACACTTGGTTGGGATGGTGTTTAAGTGAGTCCTGGGAGGATGGTACTACCCAGTGGGGATGGGACTTAAAGTGGGGCGGAGCCTAGGGAATGGGCGGGGCCAAGGAGAGGGGCTAAGCTGCAGTGTAAGAATTCAGGAAAGGGAGAGGGGCAGGTTAAAGTTTGCAGATTCCAAGTGTAGCATCCGTGTCCCGTGTCCCGTGTCCCGTGTGGGTCCAAGATGGGAACCTCAAGGCCCTCCCCACCTCGCTCTAGGGCCATGCGCCACTCTCACCGGCTCCTCCGATGACTGCCTTTCTTTTTCTTCTTCTTCTTGGGAGGGGGCGATGCAGAGCTGCTGGACCAGTGCTTGGTCCTGAGCGAGAAGGGGCGGCAGCGGGAGGTGAGGGGGGCGGCCCCGTATTGCCCTCCCCTCCGCCGCGGCGGCCGCTCACCTGTACCCCCGGTGCCCGCGGTAGCAGGAGACCGGGCAGTCGCAATCCACTGGGCCGTCGTCCTCATCGAAGGGTGGGTACTCCAGGCCCGGCTCCAAGCCTTCCATTCGTCGCGGGGTCTCTGCCACGCTAAGGAGAGACAGAGATGCTGCCCGTCCGCCTCTAAGACTGGCCTTCTCGCTGCTGCAGCCTAGGCGATACCCTCTGGGCTATTTGTGGCTGGGAAGAGGGGACTATGCTTGTAGACCAGGGGGCTTGCCATCCCCAGGCCTGGGGGATCTGATGAAGATCTGAGTAACCCAAACTCAGGTTCAGTGGTTTGCAAAAGAGAAATGCCAAGTCAGGTAGAGCAGGCCTGTTAGCTCAACTACTGGGAATGCTGAGGCAGGAGGTTTTCAAGTTCAAGGTCTTTCTGATCAACCTAAATAAGAATGAATGGATGGATGGATGAATGGATGGATGGATGGATGGAGGTCTGGGGATGTAGCTTCGAGGTAGAGCACTTGTGTAGAATTACCCAGGGAAGGACTTGGGGTCCCCAGCTCAGCTGTATAGCACCCACCAATAGGAAAACCCTGAGTTTCACTCCCAGTAACACGCGCGCACACACACACACACACACACACACACACACACACACGAATGCAGAGTTGGCAAAGGGCCCACCTAGCCTATCTGCAACACCTAAGCTGGGTGTGGTAGGGTACACCTCAGGAGTTCAGGGCCACCCTTTGATACTTAGGGAGGTTGAGGCCAGCTGGGTTACCTGAGAATCTGCCTCAAACATCAATAAAACAATTAGGTCCATCCCACGGATTGAGCTCTTTCTTACCCCTGGACAAGTCTTCTCCCAGTGACTGTTAGCCTGTCGTCTTATCCTGGTGTCCCTTCTGGCCTCCCTTTCCCTATTCTTTCAAAGGACCCCTCCCCCACCGCTGACATCTGCCTTTCCAGATCCCTGGGCACCCCCCACCTCCCGCCTTTGTGCCTCCCCTCCCACCTCTTTTCCTTCAGCCCTGGCCTCAGCCTCTGAAATATTCATAGCCTCTCCTCACCCTCCCTCCCCTCCGCAGCCTCCAGAGGCCTTCTGCACTTCCAAGCTCCAGCTGCCGGCTGTCTTCATCAATCACGGCCAGCGCTGGAGGGTGTGTGCACTCGCGGCTCAGCTCTCTGCCATCCCCAGCTCTCTACCACTCCCCACCCGTCTCCCTCTCCGAATCTCAGAACTCCACTCCACCCAGCAGGAGCCTGCTGTCTGCCGGCCTCCCCACCCGCAGGCATCCTCTGCTGCAGATGACTGGTTTGCAATGTGCTATCTAGGCATTCCACTCCTCTCAGGGACTCACAGGAGTCTTTATCATGATGGCTCTGTCCCTAAGCCACCGTGTGACCTGGGATGATTAGGTTCCTGGCTGAGCCTCTTCTTCAACAAAAGAATTCTTTAAAAAGTTAACTGTATTTTAAAAACATTATTTTTTAAAAAAATATTTATTTACTTACATATGTCTGGGAATGGGGCTCACATATGCCACCATGAATGTAGAGGTCAAGACACAGCTTGCAACCATCATTTCTCTCCTTCCACCATGCGGATTCAAACTCTGATCATTTGGCTTTAGAGGCAAGCTCCTTTACTCTCTGTGCTATCTTTTGGTAGCCTACATTTCAACCCCCCTTTTTTTTTTTTTTTTTTTAAATCGAACAAGCCTACAAATGGTCTTCCATAGTAAAGGGCTCCAAGGTGACAGTCCCTTCCTCCTCATCTCTACCTCCCTCATCTTCCATTCTGGTGAGGACAGTTCCCTGGCTTCAGAAGAACCCCCCCCCCTTCTCACACACACACACACACACACACATACACACACACCCTTGGGGGCTGCCCACACACAGTTCATCCTTTCCTGTACAGAGGAGGGAGGGCAGCACCAGTACCAGCTTTGGATTCTCAAGATGCATTTGAATCCAGAAATGAGTGTGCTGGCTAGCCCTCAGGGGCCTTATCTATACAAGAAAAGAGAATTCCCTGGCTTTGAGCAGAGGATTAAGTAAGATTCTCTCTCTGAAGCTCCCAGCAGAGAGGCCGGTCCAGTGACTGGAGTGTAACCCAGTACTGATTACTAGGTGGGAGGCATCTGCTGGCTTACACATCACAGATGCCTCTTCCTGGAATCGATCTGGGAACAGCACATAAAAGATGGAAGGAAGGGAGACCGGCTGTGGTGACATGGCTAAGGGAAGGAAGGCTTTACAGCAGGCATGGTGGCACACATTTATAATCCTGGCACTCAGGAAGGAGGCAGGAGGATCACAGGTTTGAAGTCAGCTGTGCCACATAGTAAGTTCAGGGTGAACCTTTTTATAGAAACCCTGTCTCAATAAATAAGTAAGCGAACAAGGAAAGGCTGACAAAATGGCTCAGTGGGTAAAGGCATTTGCTTCTAAGTCTAGTGACCTGAGTTCCATCCCCAGAACCTACGTGGCAGAAGGAGAGAACTGACCCCTGCAGATTGCCCTTTGACCTCCACACATACACTGTGATGTGTGCATTCTCCAATCTCCTTTCTTTGTCTCTCTCAAAATAAATACATAAAAAGTAATAAACACAAGGGCTGGGGCTCAGCAGGTGGCGTGGCAGATCGTTTAATGCCCAACCATGGGAGTGGACTTCGGATCTCCAGCTCTCACATAAAAGCCAGGCGTGCTAGCACACACCTGTGATCCCAGTGGCAGGAGCTGGAGTTAGGAAGAGCCCTGGGCCTCCATCAGTTCCAAGTGGTTACTACCAGGTACAGAGAAACTCTGTCCCCCCAAAATCAGGTAGAGCCCATATGGTGGCATATGTCTTTAATCCTAACACTTGGAATGCAGAGGCAGGTGGATCATTGTGAGTTCGAGGCCAGCCTGATCTACAGAGTGAGTTCCAGGACAGCCAGGGCTATACAGAGAAACCCTGATTTGAAAAACTAAAGGAGAGAGAGAGAGAGAGAGAGAGAGAGAGAGAGAGAGAGAGAGAGCCATTGTCTTCTGACTTCCACCTGCACACACATGTATATATACATGAGTGAGTGCATATACTTGCACATATGAATGTACTCACATATACCATGCACACATACACAAGATAAAAATCAAAACCCCAGGCAGGGCTGGAGAGATGGCTCAGTGATTAACAGAGTTTTCTGCTTTCCCAGAGGACCAGAGTTCAATTCAGTTCCCAGCACCGTGTGAAGGGACTCTTAACTAGCCCTAACTCCAGCTCGGGGTGGGGGGGTGGGGGGGTGGGGCGGTGCAACATGTTGCCCTCTTCTGACCTTGGCAGGTACTTGCACATATCCACATATCCACATGCATATCCACATGCATATCTATGCACAGAAATAAACTACAATCAGCTGTGAACTCATTACTTTCAAGTGATTATTAACTAAATTCTGTGTTTAAAAGACAAAAGCCGGGCTGGAGAGAAGGCTCATCGGACTGCTCTTCCAGAGGTCCTAAGTTCAGTTCCCAGCAAACACATGGTGGCTCACAACCATCTGCAATGGGATCTGATGCCCTCTTCTGATGTGTCTGAAGAAGATTTTATGCACATTTTATATACATAAGGACCATGTACTTATGTACATAAAATAAATAACTCTTAAAAAAAAAAGTCTAGGGGTTGGTGAGATGGCTCAGCAGGTAAGAGCACCCGACTGCTCTTCCAAAGGTCCTTAGTTCAAATCCCAGCAACCACATGGTGGCTCACAACCATCCGTAACAAGATCTGACTCCCTCTTCTGGTGTGTCTGAAGACAGCTACAGTGTACTTACATATAATAAATAAATAAATCTTAAAAAAAAAAAAAAGCCTAAAGCTCAAGGACCAGTTCTGTGGGTCAGTGTCAGGTCTGTGGGTCAGCGTCAGGGGCTTTCTCAGCACATGTGAGGCCTGGGCCTTGATCTGTAGCACTGCACAGGCAGCTTTTAAGTCGACATATCTCCATCAAGATACCCACTCCCTTATAATTGGAAGACTGATTTTATTTTTTCAAAAGAAAAGAAGAAGCCACATGTGGTGGACATGGTTCAGTGATTAAAAACCCTTCTTTAGTGTGAGGCTTTGAAATGAATCCCTAGCACATTAAAAAACAATAGTTATGATCCAACTTGCAAAAATGCTGACAGCCTTGAGGCCAACACATGGATGGATATCTGGGAAGCTTTTGGGGGGAGCGCTGGAGAGACTAATGTGATCCTATTGCCTGCACAGAACCAAGCATCCCCCTCCTTTAACTCAAATCTCCCTGCTCGTCCTCATCCTGAAGCTGCTGGCTTCCTTCCATCTGCCCTTGTCTCCCTCCGCTGGAATGTCCAGCCCCTTGAAGTCCTAGGTCCATCACATCCCACACAGCTCCTCAGCCACACAAATGCCTGACGTGTAAAATACAGTCTTTAGTGAGGCTGTAAAATGTAGGGACATCACATCTAAGTTGTGTGGGCGAGCTGGTGGGAGGAGGGAGCCTCAGTTGATTCAGACTGGAGCATGATGAAGCTTAGATACAAAATCAAATTACTCCCTTTGAGCATTACTTAATCGAGGACCTTTCCAGGCTTTGTAACTGCTGGGTTAGGTTGGCCACTGATATCCTTCATGCATGCCTTGCTCCCTGCTTCTTCCCTGTTCCCTGCACATCCCTTCTCTGATGGCTCCATCTTCAGGGTACCTTCCTCGGTAACTCTCAGCTTTATTTGAAGAAATCGATTTTATAGGTATGATTGTATAAGTGTATGTGTACCATGTGCATGCAGTGCCTATACAGGCCAGAAGAGGGCGTTGGATTCCTTGGAACTGGAGTTACAGGTGGTTGTGAGCCACTATGTGGGTACTGGAGTGGACCCTGGTTCTCTGCAACAATAACTTGTGCTCAGAGCCATCTCTCCAGCCTCCCTTGTTCCCCACCTCCACCTTAAGTTTTGGAGACAGGGTCTCTCTCACTGTTGCAACAAGACTAGCTAGCCAGCAAGGCCCCAGCGTCCACAGGGGCTCAGCTTGCAGATGCACACTATGCACATGGCTTTCATGTGAGGGCGGAGAACCCAAATGCAGCGCCTCTCCTTCTAAGCAAGCATTTTCCCACTGAGCCATCGCCCCACACCTACTTATCACCAGCACATTCTAACTTACTACTTGTGTGGCTATGGCTTCACATGCTGCATGGCCAGGCTTCCTTAACATTGTTTGTTCTTAAACCCAAGTTTGTTACCTCGTTAATGGTTCATTACACCGATGGAATATGTCTATGGGGGTGGGAGGATGGAGTGTCATCCCACCATAGAGGTGACCGGCTCAAGCACAGGCAGTTGGCTATGAAATGAAAAGGTGTCTCGAGACCAGATTCAGTGGCGCTCACCCCGGATCCTGGCATTTGGGAAGTGGAGGCAGGAGGATCAGGAGGTGAAGGTCAACAAGTTGGAGGCCAGTCTAGGCTACATGGAACTAAAAATGGAGGGGGAACAGGGAGATGGCTTAGTTGATAAAGTGCAGCCTGTGCAAGTGAGAGGATCTGAGCTTCATCCCAGCACCCCAGTAAAAATCTGGGTGTAGTGATGTGCCCATGTGATCCCAGCATTGAGGAAAGAGAGACAGGAGGGTTTCTGGAATGTGCTGGCTGGCCAGATCAGCTTAATGGTGAGCTCCCAAGCCAGTGAGAGCCTGTCTCAGAAAATAAGGTAGATAGAAATTGAGGAAGGTATTCAATGTTGATCTCTGGCCGCCACATGTATGTACACACACAGGCATACACACACACACACACACACACACACACACATACACACACACACACACACACACACACACACACACACACACACATGAAAGGTTGCCCCTCACTGGATGTTCCTTATACCATTTTTTTAATCAAAAAGAGACTTTTGGGGGGTAATTTTAAAATTCCATCTATCTATTTATTGAGTGTGTAGTGTGTGAGTGTGTGCATTATGTGAGCGAGCATGTGTGCTACAATGTGTCTGTAGTGGTCCAAGGATGACTCCCTGGATTTTATTCTCTCTATCCACTCTGCAGGTTCCAGGGATCAGATTCAGATCATCACTGGCTAAGTCCCCTCACTGGCTAGTGTGCCGACACTCTGGTCACTTAACTGCTTTTGTTTCTCTTTAGCCAGGAGCCTATTGGTCCAACCAGCCGCGATCATGGTGGGATTCTGGGCAAAGGGTCTTCCCTTTCTGCCCGTCCACTCAGCCATCATGGCGCTCGCCTCACACAGGCCTTGAATGGTGGCAGGAACAGGAAAGAACTGCATCTGCATTCTTTTATCCCATGCCTCCCAGCCCGGGGCAAACATTGATCCTATGTCTATTATGATAATTGCTAGTGCGGGTGCCAGACAGTATTTCGAGTGCTTTCCATGTATTTATCCCATTTAATCATTGAATATTCAGAACAAGCCTTTGACACAAGAACCATCATTAACGTTCCTATCTTACAGATGAAATGATGAGGTTCAGAGAGGCCACACCACGTCTAAAATTAGATGTGTCGGGAGAATGACTAGACTTTGTTCACACTGTGTTGGGAAGTAGCTCGTAAATATTGCCTCTGTCAGCCTGCTTTCCCAAACACTTTGGTGTATTATATAAGCAGGAAACTTTCGAAACAGAGCAGCTGGCTGCTGAGGTGGCTCAGAAGCCAAGCCTGATGACCTGAGTTCATACGGTGCCCAAATGGTGGCAGGAGAAAACTCATTCCTGCAAGTTGTCCTCCACATGCATGGCACGGAACATGCACGTTTACACACACACACACACACACACACACACACACACACACACACACACAGAGGGTAGAGTGTGTGTGTGTGTGTGTATGTGTAGGTAGGCTATGAGGAGGTGGTGGAATTCTGGGGGTGGGGCCAGTTGAAGGAAGTGGGGCAGCATTGTGGGGAATGTCTTTGATGGACATATCTTGTGCTTCTCCCTTTCTGTGTCTCTGGCAGTTTCTGGCTGCAGTGATGTGTGCCATCAGTTCCAACATGCTTCCTCTGCTACGGTGAATTTACCCTCTGATACCATTAACAAGACAGCCTGTGTTGTCTGTGTCGCGTACTTTGACCACAGGTCTGGACAGGTAACGAACACACCATGTTCCCACCCCGGGGATCCACCATCTGAAGGAAAACATCTCCAAACACATTCTGTCTCTGTCCAAAGCCTTTTCCTGCCTTCTGGCTTTTGTAGGGTCATTTCTAGATATGGCAGCAAGACAATATTCTGATGGCAGTCTGGAGTGAAGATTACCCCAGGAAGCGATCACTCTTCTCAGTTAACACACAGGCAAAGAGGGACCACTCCCTAAGTGTGATCCCACCTCTGTTGTGAAGCCAGTATGAACTCATAATGACCCCAAAGACCCACAGGGTGGGGCCCCTTCAGTCTGGATCTGTCTTCATTGTTTATAAAAAGTTTTCAAATTTTATTTTATGTGTGAGTGTCCTGTCTGCCTGCTTACATGAGCACCTACATGGAGCCTACAAAACTCAGAAGAGGGCATCAGATCTCCTGGAACTAGAACTGGGGATGGCTGTGAACCACCATGTGGGTGTCAGGAATTGAACTTGGGTCCTCTGGAAGATGACAAGTGCTCCCAACCACTGAGTCAACTCTCCTGACACTTACTCTTTTTTTTTTTTTTTTTTTTTTTTTGGTTTTTCGAGACAGGATTTCTCTGTATAGCCCTGGCTGTCCTGGAACTCACTTTGTAGACCAGGCTGGCCTCGAACTCAGAAATCCACCTGCCTCTGCCTCCCGAGTGCTGGGATTAAAGGCGTGCGCCACCACGCCCGGCTTGACACTTACTCTTGTTAACTGTAGGGGCTTCCAAATTTGGGGGTAAGAGTATATTTATGTGGTAGAGAACTTACCTAAAATGCTCCCAAAACACTAGTCTGCAACTTGTGGAGTGTCAAGAATGGAGGCCAAGGCATAAATGCGGGGGACTCAGGGCTTTATAGGGTCTTGGGGAAAACCTAGACTTGGCAGGCACACAGAGACAGCCAGGCAGAAGGGAACCCCCAGACCTGTGGTCAAAGTACATGACACAGGTGACTTGGGCTGTTTTGTAAATGGTATCAGAGGGTTTTTGTTGTTGTTGTTGTTGTTGTTTTGTTTTGTTTTTTTGAGACAGGGTTTCTCTGTATAGCCCTGGCTGTCCTGGAACTCACTTTGTAGACCAGGCTGGCCTCGAATTCAGAAATCCGCCTGCCTCTGCCTCCTAAGTGCTGGGATTAAAGGTGTGTGCCACCACGCCTGGCAGGTATCAGAGGTTTAATTCATTGTGGCAGAGAAACCATGTTAGAAGTCAACAGAAATTGAGCAGTTGCTAATTGGAGTCAATTCTTGAAGACAATTGAGCACAGGAGTCATGTAGGTGATGTCGGTGGCCACCTGTCAGTGATGTGTATTTGCCGTGTGCTGGGGATTAATCCTCACCATTTATTTATGTTTTTCTCATGCTAGGGATAGAAATCAGGGCCTCCTGCATGCTATGCAAGGGATTTACAGCTGAGCCACATCCCCAGAGTCTTCCTGGGGTGGAGAGGTGGATTCTTGGCAAACACTCTACATCCAGCGCTTCATGGAGGATTCTAGGCAAGTGCGCTATCATTGGACTCATCTCCAGGCTAACGAGCCTAGGAGGTGGGTATCCTACCTTCGTTTTAAATGTAAAGTTGTGAAGAGCTGGGGAAATCAAGGGTCTGCCCAGTCACAGCTAGGACTGTGGTGCAGCAGGGAGCCAGAGGCCAGGGTGCTCACCTTAAACTTAGAGCTTTTGACACGTGGATGGAGCATCTGTCTCTTTCCCCTATACATCAAAGATGTGAAAACTGGCTCAGATGCCAGGTCCATAGAAAGTGTGTGGCCAGGCTGTGGCGAACCCTGCCTCACCCCTATGTATGTGTCAGGCCTAAGAACAAGCTTGATTTCAGCACCACGGATAGCTGCCGGCCTTTGGGCTGCTGAGCACATCTTGGTGTAGTTGTTGCAGTTCCTTTATTAACGCCTTTATTGCTGTTTTCTGTGTGAGTGTGTGTGCTGTATATGCCTGTGGGGTGTGTGTACATGTGTAGGGGGGTGTTGGTGCTCAAGTGCATGGGTGCAGAGGTAGGAGGAGACAACAGCATCCCGCTCTATCACTGTTATTTTCTTGAGTCAGAGTCTCTTACTGAACCTGGAGCTAAGATGGCAGCCAGCAAGCCCCCGAGAACCTCTCTGCCACCCACAGTGCTGAACTGCTACTTCTTGTCTCCCAAGTGCTGGTATTACAAGCATGTGCCAGCACACCCAGTCTTTAATGCTATTGTCTGTACTTAGAGACTTTTGGTTCAATTCCCTTATGATGAAACAGGAGCTTCGTGCAAAAAACTGGGAGAGCCACACTGTATTAGAGATCACAAGGATAACCAGCAACGACCCCGTTCTCAGGCTGGGAATGAATGTCACATGGATTAAACATACGTTTGCCTAGCATGTATGAGGCCCTGCATTCTATTCCCAGCATGACATACACTGAGCATGATAGTGTATACTTGTAATCCCAACACTCTGAAGGTGAAGGCAGGGGGGTCACAAGTTCAAAGTCAGGCTAGAAAGATGGCTTGGTGGTTAAAAGCACTTGCTGTTCTTGCAGAGGACTGAGTTTGGTTCCTAGCATTCACGGCAAATGGCTGCAATTCCAGTTTCAGAGAATCTAATGCTCCCTTCTGGCTTCCGTGGGTATCTGCTCATGTTCATGTTCTCTCTCAGTCTCTCTGTCTCTCTCTGTCTCTGTGTCTCTGTCTCTGTCTGTCTGTCTCTGTCTCTGTCTCTCTGTCTCTGTCTCTTTTGAGATAGGGTCTCACTATGTAGCTCTGGTTATCCTGGAACTCCCTAAGACCAGACCGGTCTTACCTGCATCTGCCTCCTGAGTGCTGAGATTAAAGGTATGGGTCAAACTGGTTTTTTGTTTTTTGTTTTTTTTTAAAGGAATAAAAGAAGTTCAAGGTTATCCTCAATTACAGAGCAAACCAGACCATCTTGGGATACATCACACACACACACACACACACACACACACACACACACACACACAATCACTGTTATCATTCTCTTTCTTTCCTTCTCTCTCTTCCTCTCTCTCTCTCTCTCTCTCTCTCTCTCTCTCTCTCTCTCTCTCTCTCTCTTTCGTCAGGGTTTCTCTGTGTAACAACCTTGGCTGTCCTAGAACTTGCCCCTCAGGCCAGGCTGATCTCAGACTCACGAAGATACACCTGCCTCTGCCTCCCAAGTGCTGAAATTAAAGGCAGGCACCACCACCACCACCCTGCCTTAGAAACTATTTTAAAATATTTGCCATTTTTATTTACATGCATGTGTGTGATTGTGTGTGTGTGTGTGATTGTGTGTGTGTGTGATTGTGTGTGTGTGTGTGTGTGATTGTGTGTGTGTGTGTATGAATGGACGCCACACGTGTGCAGGATCCTGAAACCAGAAGACTTTGGATCGCTGTAGTTGGAGTTCCAGACAGTTGTGGGCAGCGCAACAAGGAAACTGGCAACTGACTTCTGGTCCGCAGAGCAGTTATGGCTCTTAACTGAGGAGCTGTCTCGCCAGAACCTGATGTCTTTTTTTTTTTTTTTGACCCAATCTGTTTTATTAAGGTTGTACACAGGACCAAGAGAGAGTTATTTGCAGAATAACTTAACAGTGGCTCTGCCACTAAAGAAAATGGTTTTCCGGAGCTGTGACGAAAGGATGAACCATCTAGAGACTGCCAATATCCAGAGATCCATCCCATGATCAGCATCCAAACGCTGACACCATTGCATTCACTAGCAAGATTTTGCTGAAAGGACCCAGATATAGCTGTCTCTTGTGAGACTATGCCGGGGCCTGGCAAACACAGAAGTGGATGCTCACAATCAGCTAGTGAATGGATCACAGGGCCCCCAATGGAGGAGCTGGAGAAAGTACCGAAGGAGCTGAAGGGATCCGCAACCCTATGGGTGGAACAACATTATGAACTAACCAGTACCCCGGAGCTCTTGACTAGCTGCATATGTATCAAAAGATGGCCTAGTCGGCCATCACTGGAAAGAGAGGCCCATTGGACACGCAAACTTTATATGCCCCAGTACAGGGGAACGCCAGGGCCAAAAAAATGGGAAAGGGTGGGTAGGGAAGTAGGGGGGAGGGTATGGGGGACTTTTGGGATAGCATTGGAAATGTAATTGAGGAAAAGATGTAATAAAAAATTAGTTTTAAAGCCGGGCGTGGTGGCGCACGCCTTTAATCCCAGCACTCGGGAGGCAGAGGCAGGCGGATTTCTGAGTTCGAGGCCAGCCTGGTCTACAAAGTGAGTTCCAGGACAGCCAGGGCTATACAGAGAAACCCTGTCTCGAAAAACCAAAAAAAAAAAAAAAAAAGTTTTATATGTAAAAAAAATGTTCCCTCATTTAAAAAAAAAAAAGAAAGAAAAGAAAATGGTTTTCCCTATGGGTCACCAAGATGAATCAGTGGGTAAAGGCACTTGCCGCCAAGTCGGATGACGTCAGTCCAATCTGTAACCACCACGCGGTAGAAGGAGTAAACTGATTCCCGGAAGTTGTCTTCTGGCCTCCACACACACACCCTGGCATGCATGTACACTAACTCACGGTCACACGCGTGCACATACAATAAGTAAATAAATGTTTAAAAAAAATGTTTCTTTCCTAGCAGCCACCAGCTGCTCATAGAGCCTTGGAGAGTGTTTTCTTTTGATTGAGACAGAGTCTTTTTGTATATCCCAGGTTGGTCTTGAACTCACTGGGTAGCGTAACAATCTTCCTGTCTCCGAAGCTAAAATCATTGATTAGGTTTTCGTGAAACAAAAGTGGACAAAAGTCTGCAGATTCAGGAAGGTGTCTGCTGCTGAGCTGGGCCCACGGCTGAGAGAAAGGCCAGGAGTCTTTCTCCAGCTTCTCTCACAGCCTCAGTGCTGATTGGGGAAGAGTTCGTCAGCGAGGTGGACACCCTCTGAATGTGTCCTGTAGGATTTGCTGAGTACATTGTCAGGCAGAGCACTGGGCTACCCTTTGCCATTTCTCCAATTCAGCCCACTCCATTTTCTACACAGTTTTTTCTCCTGTGCTGGGGCTTGCATTTAGGACTGTAAGTACTCTAAGGCTGAGCCCCAGAGTCATGCTGGAGGGTTCAAGACAAACACTCTACCACCAAACACCAGCACCCCCTCACGGCCCCCAGCAGTGGGCTCTACCACTGAGCCACGCCCCCAGCCCCTCCCTTGGGGATTCTAGGCAGGTGCTCTACAACTGAGCCACGCCCCCAGCCCCTCCCTGGGGGATTCTAGGCAGGTGCTCTACCACTGAGCCACGCCCCCAGCCCCTCCCTGGGGGATTCTAGGCAGGGGCTCTACCACTGAGCCACGCCCCCAGCCCCTCACTGGGGGATTCTAGGCAGGGGCTCTACCACTGAGCCACACCCCAGCCCCTCCCTGGGGGATTCTAGGCAGGGGCTCTACCACTGAGCCACACCCCAGTCCCTCCCTGGGGGATTCTAGGCAGGGGCTCTACCACTGAGCCACGCCCCCAGCACATTCACATTTGGCTTTGTACAATCTAGGACACATCACATGCTTATCCTGGAGTTCATTTTACAGGTAAAAATAACCGACCCACTGACTAACTTGTAGCTTGCCTGTGGTCATACTGTCAGTTGGTTGCAATATTGGGAGTCTGAACATTTCTGAAGTCGCCTGGCTCGTAGCCCATAAACAGGAACCAGGTGGGCAGCAAATGGCCCTCAGGGATCCTCAGTTGTGCATACTCTGTACTCTAGGCCAGGCCAGAGCTTCCAGTGGGCAGAGTTCATGAAATCTCCTTCACTCAGCCCATCTCCTAATGGTGCATCGGGACAAGTCCTCCCCTTCGTCCCCATCCAGTTGCAGCGTGAGATGCACCCTCCCTTACTGTCACTCAGGCAAATACTCACATGTGGGCCCCAGGCCGGTCCTCCCGGGTCAGTACGCCTTCCTTCTCCATCAGCATCTGCCGGAAGGTCCCGACCTTCTGCCGGATCTCCTCCTCTGAGTACCTGTGGGGAGGAGGAAGCATAAGGATTTCACGGCCACCTCAGGTCTCTCCTCAGTGCACTTTGCCTGCTCTCCAGCACTCGCACACTCCAGTGGTGTCTACTTTTCGTAGGTTTTTATTCTATCTCAATGAACCCTCTCCCTCGACCTCCCTTCCCGCCACTCCCACGCCTCTCCGCCCTCCTCCCCCCCAAGCCTCTCTGCCCACCTTCTGCTTTCATTCAGTACTCTCCTTTCCCTTCCTTCCCCTCCCTTTCTTCCTCCCTCCCCTCCTTCTTCTCTCTCTGTATTTTATATTTCTCCCCTCTCCCTTCCTCCTTTTCTCTCTTTATTTAATTTATAACTACACTGTCACTGTCCTCAGACACACCAGAAGAGGGCATCAGATCTCATTGTGGATGGTTGTGAGTCACCATGTGGTTGCTGGGAATTGAACTTAGGACCTCTGCAAGAGCAGTCAGTGCTTATAACCACTGAGCCATCTCTCCAGCCCCCTCCTTCTCTTCTTAATTCTGTTTATTATTAAGCTCATCATACAAACTATAAAAAGTTTTAATTCTTACTTGATGGATACACGTTTTTTTGTTTGTTTGTTTGTTTGTTTTTTGTTTTTTTGGTTTTTCGAGACAGGGTTTCTCTTTATAGCTCTGGCTGTCCTGGAGCTCACTTTGTAGACCAGGCTGGCCTCGAACTCAGAAATCCGCCTGCCTCTGCCTCCCGAGTGCTGGGATTAAAGGCGTGTGCCACCACGCCCGGCCTGGATACACGTTTTGTCTGTATGTCTATCTGTGGACCACATGTGTGCCTGGTACCCAAGGAAGCCAGAACAGAGCAAGAGATCTCCTGTAACTGGAGTCACAGATAACCATAACCACAGTGAGTGAAAACTGAACCACAGTGCGAGTGATGAGAATCGAACCTGGGTCATCCGGAAGAACAGATGGTGCTCTTAACCACTGAGCCATCTCTCCAAACTCCTTTTTTAAACAGAGTCTTGCTACGTAGCCCAGGCTAGCCTGTAACTCACTTGAAATGCAGGTCTCTCCCTTTTAGTACTCCTGCCCCAGGGTCTCGGTGCTGGACTCACAGGCTGCCCCTCAGGACTGTGCACTCACAATTCATGCCTGATGTGTCTGTGGCTGTTAGTGAGTGAGTCTTGGGTCATGACCTCCAGGGTTTTCATTCTTTAGAATGGGAGACAAAGTGAGAGAATAGAAACGGGGGAGGGGGAGGGAAGGGGAGGGGGAGGGGTCTTCTCTTGCTTTGCCTTCTGCTCAGGACCCACTACCTACTCCTACAGCAGGCACAGCCTTCAACCACTCAGCCTGTCCATGGAAACGGTATACCTTTCCCTCTCTTGTTTCTTATTGATATTTTCCTCAACGAACATTTTATAGAAGATTAATTTAGCTTTCAAACTTTGTTTGTTTGTTTGTTTGTCAAGACAATGTTTCTCTTTGTAGCGCTGGATGTCTTGCAATGTGCTCTGTAGACCAGGCTAGCCTTGAACTCAGAGATCCACCTGCTTCTGCCTCCCATGTGCTGAAATCAAAGGTGTGCACCACCACCCTATAGCATTCAAAAGTTGTTTTTAAAGCAAAAACCCAAACAAACATGTCCTTTATTTATGTGGGTTTTTTAAAAAGGGGTTTCTGGGGGATAGAATACAGGGTCTTGTACATGTTAGGCAAAGGTGAATGACCACTCAGCCAAGAACCCAGCCTCTTACTGGGTGATTTTCGACAGGCAGTTTACCTCCAAACTACAGTCCCAGCCTTTGAGTACATCTTTTGACCCATAAACTTCTAGGATCACCTTGTAGTGACCCAAGGGTGAACACAAGGACTTGACACATTGTGTATTGACAGAAGGGAGGACACCCTACCATGGAGGGTGTCACCAACTATGTTTCCATAGTAACCTGTATCTTCTGGATCTTGGCAGTGCTCCTTTCTTTAGTAATTATGTTAGCTTGTCTGTGGCTCTGTACTACCTCAAAGTTACTTAGAGCTGAAGTTTCCCTCCCCCTCCCCTCCCCCTCCCTCTCCTCCCCCTCCCCCCTCTCTGGGTTCAGTCCCCGGAACCTGATAGTCTGTCTGCCATGTTGTGGCATCCCCACCCCCAATTTCTTTAAAAATGTTTAGAGAGCTGGAGAAATGGCTCAGCAGTTAAGAGCCCCGGCTGCTCTTCCAGAGGTCCTGAGTTCAAGTCCTGACAACCACATGGTGGCACACAACCATCTGTCAAAGGATCCGATGCCCTCTTCTGGGTGTGTGTGAAGACAGAGAACTCATATACATAAAATAAATAAATAAATCTTTAAAAATTAAAATGTTTATATTTCTTATTTTTAAAAATGTATGTGTGTTTTAATGTATATGTGCAGGTGCTCACGGAGGCCAGAAGAAGCCATTAGACTCTTTGGAGCTGGAGTTTTTCTAAGTCCTCTGAAGTGGGGGCTCGTAACTCTCTTTTCATGTCTTGAGCAGCAAGTGCTGTTTTTTGTTTGTTTGTTTTGTTCTGTTCTGTTTTGTTTTGTTTGTGAGACAGGGTAGTTTACTAGGTAGCTCTGGAGTCCTGGAACTCACTCTGTAGAGCAGGCTGGCCTTGAACTCACAGAGATCCACCTGCCTCTGCTTCCTGTGTGCTGGGATCATTCCCTGGGTCTTTGTTTTTGAGACAGGTTATCACATAGTCCGGGTTGACCTCAAACTGGCCATGTAGTCAAGAATGACCTCAAGTTCCCGACCTATGTGCTTCTCCCTCTGTGACGCTGAGATTGTAGGGAAACGGAATCCAGGGCTTTAGGCGCACTAGGTGATGCTAACCCTCATCCCCAGCCCAAGGCCTGGGTTTTAGTGAAACTTGAAGTGTCTCCTAAGGGGCCAAGGGCTCTCTCTGGAGCCTATAGATCCTAGGCAGGTTCCCATATTCAGGCCTGTATCCATTGGGAGTGTCGATGTCTCACTAAATTCACTTAGCACTAAACGATTTTAAAAGTTTAATTTATTCATTTATTTTTGGCCAGGCATAGTTGCCTTTAATCCCAGCACTCAGAAGGAAGAGCTGGGGGATCTCATAGTTTGAGGCCAGTCTGGTCTACATAGCAAAGTTCCAGGTTAGTAAATTATTATTTATTTAATGTGTATGTGTGCATGCATGTTTGTGTATGTGCGTGTCTGTGTGCGCGCATGTGTGCGCACCCACACGTGTGACTGAGGACATGAGTGACTTCTGAGCCCAGGACCATCCATCTCAGTGACTAGATTAAGGGGAAAACACAGTTTAAAGGTCATGGAGACTTTGCAGGAAGCCTGGTTACTTAGAAAAACCCCTGTGTTTTCTTCCCTGACTAGCTCGGCATCTCTATCCATTTTATAGATTGTGGAAATGGGGGCCTTGAGTTGTCATTTAAGTTTATTCGTCTTTATGCTTTCAACACTGGGTGTGTGCATCCGGGGCATGGGGCACGTATCCCTGTGGCTTCTGTGAGTTAGAGCCTAGTCTAGAGCGTCAGAGACGGTTTCTGGATTGTCTGAACTAAAGAATAAATGAAAAGTTGGCTTTGTGGCTCCACTTAGCTAGTCCAGACCCTGCTTCCTTGCTGGATTAGGCTGCTGATTCCCAGTACCTTTCAGATTCAGCACCAGGCTCCAAATGAGGCACCCAGCTCTCCCTGAACACTTCAACCCTATTCCAACTCTGCCCTCGCTCTGCCCAACCTTTTTCTGACCCAGCCAAGGTCAGGATTGCAGACTAGGCTCAATGTTCAACCAACCTCATCAGAAGTGGCATCTGCCACAGGCTGGATCAGGCCCTGGCCACATTCCAATGTTGCTTCTAGATCCACTCACCATGCAGGGCCAATCTCCCTGCTCAGTCCGGTCTCGACCACGCCCCACCCTGTTGCACCAATATCCTGGGTACAGCTCCATCACATACAGGTCAGGTCCTCTCAATCAGAACAGTCGCGCTCCACAGCTCCCCCAAACCCTGGTGGTGTACCAAACTCCAGAGTGCACCCAAGCTTACGCCCATCTCAGTCCTGGCTCCACCCACCCCGTCCTCACCCCAAGTTACTCTGCCACACAAAGTCTCTGGGCACAGCTCTACCACTGCCAAGTTCTCAAACAAATAGCCTCGCACTCCTCCCGGAAGTAAAGCTTGACCATTCTCTGTCTAGGCGCCCCTCTGGAGAGTTTAGCTACACCCCTACTCCGCCATTCTCCCCATGTCTCCATACTTACATCCACACTCTTGCTCTGGCTTTATCCTACCTTACTCCTGCCAGACGCTATGCCTAGCCCCGCCCCTTCCTCCGCACCCAGCCTCAGTGCATGCTGGACCGCTGCTTAGACTGGCTGTGCCCATTTCAACCACATACCAACCATACCCCCTGTCGGGCCCCGCCCTTTCCCACTTCTCCAAGCACAAAGCACATCCCAACCACGCCCCTATTCTAACTCCTCCTCACCAGGTACTCCGTCTCTGGTCTCGCCCCGCCCCATTCTGCTCTGATTCGGGCTACGAAATCCAAACACTCCCCAGTCTGTCTCTGCCCTGCCACGCTGCACCAAGTCCCCAAGCGTAATCACCGCTCTACCGTAACTCCTTGCCCTAGCCACGCCCCACCATGCTCACCACGCCCTAGCCCCGCCTCTGACAGCTCCAGCGCCAAGTGCTGAACAGTTTGATCTCGCCCCACCCACATCTCCTTTGGCCCCACCCCTCCCGCCACGCCCTACTCACCCCTGCTCCTCCATCATCTCCTGCAATTCCATGCACTTGAGCTCCACGCGTCGCTTGCGCTCGTGGTCCAGGATCTCCCGGTGCGCGCGCTTCACCAAGCCGGGCTCGGCGGCGCGCAGCTCCTCCTCCGCGCGCGGCCAGGACCCGGACGAGGCGCCGGGCTGCGGGAAGCCATTGGCAGCATCCGGTGGAGCTGGCATGCCGGTAGCCCCGTTGTTCACGGTGGAGGACATGACACAGGTCCTGCGGGACAGATAAATCACAAGGTGGGGTGGTCACTCACTTCTCGGCCATTGGCTAAGCTCTTTCTCTGTGACTTAATCCTGGAGGTTTAGGGCCCACTCGCGGCTCTAATCCGCTTGTTCTCACGCTGTAGAGGGAGGGGCGGGTACCACCACTTAAGGACATGAATGTAATTCACACTAGTCTTCCCCCATCTGTACAGTGGGTGGGTGCAGGCCAGATCTTTGTATTTTGTTTTTCCTTCACCTTTTTTTCCTTAGACAAGATTTCCTAGCCCAGCCTGGCCTCCAACTCACTGTGTAGTCAAGTGTGACCTTAAACTTCTGATCCTCCTGCCTCAGTCTCCTAAATGTTGGAGCTTACAAGCTTGCACCATCAGACCCTGTTTATGCAGTACTGGCGATGGAACCCAAGGCTTTGTGCATGCTAGGCAAGCGCTCTATCTGCTCTGCTCCAGCCCCTCCAGTCCCGAATGCCTTAAGAGAAAATCTTCTATGAAGCTAGTGACATGGCCCAAAGGGTAAAGGCACTTGCCACTGAGCCTGGCTAGAGTTCAAAGCTCAGAACACAAACACCACACACACACACACACACACACACACACACACACACACGTGTGATAGAAGTAGAGAACCGACTCTTGCAAATTGTCCCCTGACCTCTGCATACCGGAACTATGGCACATGCACACACAACTCAATAAATAAATGAGCACAAACGATTTTTTTGTTTTTGTCTTTTTTTTTTGATTGCTTGTTTGTTTTGTTTTATTTTTCTCAAGATAGGGTTACTCTGTTCAGTCCTGGCTGTCCTACAACTCTCTCTGTGGACCAGGCTGGCCTCCAAGTCAGAGATCTGCCACTTCTCCCTCCTGCGTGCTGGGATTAAAGGCATGCACGACCATGCCTATCGAGCCTATTAATATAAAATTTTAAAAATCCTATTTTCTGGTGCTGGGATGGAACCCAGGACTTCATAAATGACAAGCAGTCTACCACTGAGTTACAGCTTTAGCCATTTTTTTGTTTTAAAGATACTGCTGGGTATGCGGTGACTCATGACTTTGGTCCCAGCACTTGGGAAGCAGAAACAGGCAGATCTCTGAGTTGGAGGCCAGCTTAATCTACAGAGAGTTCCAGGAAAGCCAGGGCTACACAAAGAGAAACTCCAGGTTGGAAAATCAAAAACAAAGCCAATTAAAATAAAAAGATATTAGGAACTTATTTTCTTTTAGGTGTGAAAGTTTTGCCTGCATGTATGTATGTGCACCACATGTGTGCTTAGTGCCCGAGTTGGTCAGAAGAGGATATCAGATCCCCTGGAACTAGGTTTGTGGGGAGTTGTGAGCCATCATCTGGGAATCGAACTTGGGTCCTCTGCAAGAGCAACAGACAGGTTCTCCTGACCACTGAACCGTCTTTCCAGTCCAGCTTCAGCTGCTTTGTTTGCTTGCAGTGTTGGCATTCGAACCCAGGACCTGGTACCTGCCAGGTAAGTGCTTAACATCTTGGCTGCATCTCCAGCCACCGGGCTCAGTTTGAACCAGCCGTAGCCCAGGGCACCGTTCTGGCTTTGTTCAGTATACTTCTAACTTCCAGTCTGCGTCCAAGGCAATCCTGCAGGAATGGGGGTTTCTCCAGTTTCATTCTCTTCCTACTTTGGGTGTAGTTTCAGTCTTTTCTGCATCTGGCTAACTCTCCCAAAGCTAATATTGCAGGAGGTAGTTTCAATAGGAGCACCTCTCCTTTGTTCTCGAAATACTGATCCCAAGGTCTGCCCAAGGTGACGTGGAAAATTAGCTTTCCAGAAAGCCATGTCCTCTTGTGTGCTAGGGGTAGGGCAGAGGCATGATTTGGAGGCAATAAGTAGAACACACACACACACACACACACACACACACTCACACACTCGACCTCTATCTTAACAGAGGGAACCGCCTCCTAAGCTATTTCCGGGTCCTTTCTCCAAGGCTCTGCTAGTTGCTAAGCAACTGAAGGTCTCATTCTCAGGGTGTGGGATGCAAAGGATTGAGGGAAGGGTTGGGCATGTATAGATTGGAGCCATCTCAGCAACACTCTTTCCTCTTGCCTCTCTGGGGATGGAATCCAGGGCTTTGCACATGCCAGGCAAGCACTGAGCTAGCTAAGCTATAACCTCAGCCCAATTGACTTTCAAAAAAAATGGCCTGGCCAGATATCTCACCAATAGGGTTCTAGACCAGGCTCCTCTACTCTTTGCTGTGTGACCCTGGGGATATTACTGCCCATCTCTGGGTCTCTGATTCCCAACTGTGGCTAGGAAAACCATCCGCATTCCTTGTGATGGGCGAGTTCCTGGGGACTTACAGAAGGGAGTTACTTGTAATGGTTAGTTTTCATTGTCAGTTTGACATAATCTAGAATCCCCTGGAAATGCAGCCTCAGTAAAGGGCTGTCTGGTTTGAGCTGGCCCGTACATTGATTGAAGTGGGAAAGCCCTGTCCACTGTGGGTGGCATCATTTCCTAGGCAGGGAATCCCAAACTGTTTAAGGGTGGACAGTGTGAGCTGAGCACTGCATGTGTGCTTTAATTCATTGCTCTCTGCTCTTGACTGTGAATATGATATAACTAGTTACTGCAAGTCCCTAACACCATGCCTTCGCTGCAACGATAGGATAGATTGTAACATTGATTTGTGAGCCAAATGAACCCTTGACCTCTTGAGTTAAGAGTAATGCTTTTTTTTTTTTTTTTGGACAGGTCCTTACTATCAAGCTCCGAGCTGGACCTGGCTATGTAGACCAGGCTGGCCTCAAATAGACAGAGATCTGACCACCTGAGTGCTGGGATTAAAGGCCATGTGCTACAACTTCTGGCCCTTGTCAGTGTATTTTATTACAGCAACAAGAAATTAAGACACTACCCTAACTCATCCCTCTTCATCCCTAACCTAGAAAATTTCCCACCTCTGCCCCTGGAAAAGCCCTGAACCTCAAACTCAGTTCTCCTCTGAGGCACACACACACATATACACATACACACACATACACACACCCCAAATACACATTCATACATAAACACACCACATACACATACATCACATCTACACACACACATACACCCACACTCACCCACTCATCCTCACATGCACACACCACACATATATACACACTCATATACTCCCACCCACCCACAACACACACACACACACACAATTTTGATCCCTCACCTCTCTCCTCACTGTGGTTCCTATTCATCCACTTATTCTCTGCAGGTGACATCATCTCCATCCCCCATCTCAGGTGACAACATCTCCATCCCCCATCCTCCATCTTGCCAGGCCACCCTGTCCTCAGCCCCCATCTTCCACGAATAACCTGAGAGATCCACCCTGGCCACAGAGGCCACCTCATGTCTTGGGTTAGATTCAAATAGCCTGGTATGGTAGCATATCACTGTGGCACAACCTTGCCGTCATGGTCCAGCCACATAGATCTTCCCTTTCTCTTAACTCCAGGCCTGCCAACTTGCAGCTCACACTCCCATAATGCTCTTTGTTTTTTGAGATGGAGTCTTACCTCATAGATAGTCCACACTGATCTTGAACTACCACATCTCCCAGGTTGGCCACCAATTCATTTTCCCCTACCCTCAGCCTCCTGGGTGCTACAGTTTCAGGTTTTAGCCACCACGCCTAGCTTCCAGGATGCTCTCGCTACAGACTCCTGGTCAACACTCACAGGCACCATCAATCTAGAGAAGCCTTTCCTTATCCTGAAGGCTGGGGCCACCCTTTCTAAGCTCTTGTCACTTGCTGTTGTCACTGTGGATTTACAAGCCTAGGGCAGCCTTGGAGCTTCTGAATCTTGCTATCAGTCAAGTGCCTACATAAATGGAGCTCAATGAACAGGACTGGAGCAAATCAAAGCCATTACAAAGGGTGGGTGGGGTAGAAATACGTGGCACAGCCAGTCCTGCTGCCTGCACACTCTCCTTGTTCTGCCTTCTTAGTTTCCTTGTGCTGGGAATGGAATTCAGGGTTCTTTCCATGATTGGCAAGCTGTCTACCACTGAGCCACGCCCCCAGCCCCTCACTGGGGGATTCTAGGCAGGGGCTCTACCACTGAGCCATGCCCCCAGCCCCTCACTGGGGGATTCTAGGCAGGTGCTCTACCACTGAGCCACACCTCCAGCCCTCATTGGGGGATTTTAGGCAGAGGCTCTACTACAGAGTCATGCCCCCAGACACTCACAGGCAGATTGTAGGAAAACACTCTACCACTGAGCTACACTGCCATCTTGAAATTTCATCTCTTGCCACATTCTGTTCTAAATCAGCCCCCAGCCTCTAACTCCCCTATTTGGTCATTGTTCAGGTAGTTCAACTGGGTTAAAATTTCTGTTCTCTTCTTTTCCACCCAAGGAGCTTCTATTTATCCTTTGGAGTCCAGCCCAAATGTTACATGGGAATCTTGATCTAGGTTGGAAGTTTGAATCACCCCCCTGCAGTTTTGACCCACCTGATATGGCATTGGGACACTGTAGTTCAGTATGTTTGTGTCTGGCTGTTTGTGTCTGGCTACCATTCCTAGCTTGTAACTGAGGGAGCACTGCCCTAGCTTCCCAGAGCAGATCCCATACTCACAATGGAGTAGGGGCCTGAAAGCCGTAGAAACATTTGAGACTTCAGCCCCTGGAACCTAGCTTATGTTGTCTCTTTTTGAGATGCTTGAAATAGTCTTGCTCTGTAGTCCTAATGGGTCTGAAATTCTATATGTGATCAGGGTTGGCTAACTTCCACTGCTCAGTCCTGCCTGCCTCAGTCTCCCTAGTGCTGGGATTACAGGCAAGCACCATGGCACCTGACTGATGGACATATTCATCTCCCCTTGCCCCATAGAGCCTCCCGTAGCCCAGACTTGCTCTTAAAATCAAGGGTGACAGACGATGACTTTGAACTTCAACAGTCCTGATCCTAAAATCTAAAACATGCATCTTTTGGGGGGGGAGGGGGGAGGGGGGAGGGTAGTCAACATGACCTGCATACCTAGGATCATGTGACAGACTGCAGAATCAACACAGAGACACTAAAGATGCTCTTTAGAATCACCTACACGGCCGGCCAGATGACTCAGCAGGCATAGGTGATGGCCGCCAAGACAGATGCTCTTGACTTTGAGCCTTGGAACGCACTCGGTGGGAGGAGAGAGCCTCCAGGGCTCACAACTTGTTCTCTGACCTCCACAGGTACACGGTGGCTTGTGTGCATGGGCACGGGCTCAAATTAAATTAATTTAAAATGGAGAATAATCTATGGACTATGTGCATGAGGTGTACATGAAACATAATTAGCTGGGCATGGTGGTACCTATCTGTAATCCCAGTGTGGGTACGTGTATATGTGTGTGTGTGTGTGTGTGTGTGTGTGTGTGTGTGTGTGTGTGGCTAAGACAGGAAGGTTGTGAGTTCGAGGCCAGTTTAGACTACATAAGCATATAAGACTACATGGTTTGCCTCAAAAAAGCAAGCACTCTATTAACGGAGCTTGGTGATAGAGTACTTCCATTGTAGGCACAACTGAGTTAGATTTCCTGAAGTCAGATAAAATAGGTGTATTAGTGTGTACTTCACTTCCTGGGGAAGGTGGAAACAGGTGGATATCTGGAATTCACTGGTCCTCGTGATAAGCTCCAGGTCACAACAACAGCAGCAGCAACAACAACAAACAATCAGTCAAAAACAAAGAAACAAACCCCCAAACCAAAGTGGACAGTGCCTAAGAAATAACATACAGGTCACATGTGGCTTCCATACACATGTACACACACACACACACCACACACACCACACACACGCACACACGCACACACACACACACACACACACACACACACACACACACACACACACACACACACAGAGTCTCTCTCTTCCTAAGTCTTGGATTCAGCAGTTAAAAGCACTGACTGCTCTTCCAGAGGTCCTGAGTTCAATTCCCAGCAATTATGTGGTAGCTCACAACCATCTGTAATAGCATCTGATGCCCTCTTCTGGTGTGTCTGAAGACAGCTACAGTGTACTCATATACATAAAATAAATAAATCAACAAAATTGATAGGTTGGGATAAAGCTCAGTGGTAGAGTGCCTACATAGTCTGCATAAGGCCCTGAGTTCAATTCTCACATACACAAAATTCTAAAACCTGGGAAAATATAACTGAAGTTGGAAACACTTCTGGCCCCTAGCATTTTTTTTATAAGGGATTTGTACCCCGTCCTTTGATCTATGATAACTGTTTGATTCACCTGTACTCAAATTCGATGTAGGTACCTAGTGGAGGACCACAGTGCTCTGTCCTTCCGAATCACATGCTTGCTTAGTGAGTGGATGATCGAGTGGCCTGAAGATCAGATTCACAGAGGACACAGTCTGGAGGAGCTTATGAATATAGTCACAGCCCCCAAATGGCTGAACAGATGGAAACAAAGGGATGAACGTATAAAGGTAGAAAAGGGATTTTGAGAAACAGAAATGGCACATGTTGAATCTGGGTCCCCAAACTAACAGTCTAAAGTTGGGTTGGGTTAGACCGCGTTTAGAAAGAATATATTTAGGGAGCATTGAGGGATTTTCAATGACCACACTCCCAGTTTAAGTCAATATGACGAAGAGGCTGCCAGAAGTCCAAGCAATCTTTAGCTACATCGACGAAAATATGATCCTGGGAGGGAGGGAGAGTGGAAGATACAGGTGGCTAGACACCCTGTCTCCGCTCATTTGAGAGATCGAAGAGGATTCAGGTCACACCTGGCTGAGGCTTCTGCTAAGAGCTGTGAAATGTTGTCAGACTTGGCAAATAAAAACATGGGCTCCCTAGTTAAGTGAAATTTGAATTTCATGAAGTTCGTATTTGGGACAGGCTTCTAAAAATTATTCGAGGTTTCTCTGAAGTTCAGATCTAATTGGGTGTCCTATATTTTATATGTCAATCGACCTCCGATGTATCACAGATTCAAATCTCTGAAGGTGAGATTATTATTATTCCCTAGGTGACTCAGTTTTGTTTTCTCTCTGTGTGTGTCTCTGTCTCTTTCTGTCTCTTTCTGTCTCTGTCTCTCTCTGTGTCTCTCTGTACCCACCCCTGTCTGTCTGTCTCCAGAGCCTCACTATGTAACCAAGCATAGCTGGAAATCAATTCTCTCTCTCTCTCTCTCTCTCTCTCTCTCTCTCTCTCTCTCTCAAGATGTATTTATTTATTTTATGTATATGAGTACACCATTGCTCTCTTCAGACACACCAGAAGAGGGCATCAGATCCCATTACAGATGGTTGTGAGCTACCATGTGGTTGCTGGGAATTGAACTCAGGACCTCTGGAAGAGCAGTCAGTGCTCTTAACTGCTGAGCCATCTCTCCAGTTCCCTGAAACTCTTGTTTAATATAAAACCTTTGAGACAGAGTCTCACGTGCCCAGGTTGTCTTGCGGTCATCAGTGTTCCTCCTGGGTATCTATGGGGTTGGTCTAAGCTTGGATGTGCAATCTTTCTGCTTCAGACTCCAGAGCACAGAGACTCTATGCACCCTGCCTCTTCATCTGCAAGACAGGGCTTAATAGAAATCCTGCCTCTTGAAGAGGTTATGAAGAGTGAAGACACTGATGTATGTACAATTTTTGTTCCAGCCACATGATGGACACCTACAGTCCCAGCATGTGGGAGGCCGAGGCAGTAAGATCATGAGTTCAAGTCCAGCCCGTACTATGCTATAGAAGGATAGTCTGGACTACAGTAGAGTGAGACCTTATCTGCCTCTGTCTCAAAATCAGCAAGCATGCAAACACACACACACACACACACACACACACACACACACATTGCTGGTAATGATGTAGGTCAGCACACATAAAACCCAGCACTGCATAAATGGTTTGTGCTGTCTGTCACAAACCTGTAATTTCAGCACCCAGGAGGATCAACGGTTCAATGCCATCTTCAGCTACATAGGGAGTTTGGGGTCATCCTGGGCTACATGAGGTCCTGACTTAAGGAGAAGAGAAAGAAGAAAAAAAGGTGGCGGCGGGGGTGGGGGGAGGTTGTGGAGATCCCACGGTAAGCGGCCAGAGCTAGAAGCCTGGAGGAGCTGGTGTCTCCCGGCGGTGAGAGGGTTACAGCAGCTTCCTCCAGGCCTTCTTGGAGTCTCTGGGGAACTGCAGAGCTGCTGTGTTACCCAACACTCCAAAAGATGCTGCTGCAGCTGGGAGAGAAAGACACCAAACAGCTTCCTTTCAATTATTTAGTGGCTGGAGCTTCCTGGGGCCCCGGCTGGAGCCAGAGGAAAATCTTGGCGGAAGCAGCATCTTGCAATAGGGCTGGAGAGACCTGGGCTGGAGCCATGGGCTAGAGCCAAGGTGGGAGCCTGGGGGAGAGAGAGGCAGCCTGACTTGTTCGAGTGCTGGTACCTCAGTGCTGTGCCTCAGTAACAAGCTTTAGGGTCCCTTCTCCTGTCCTCTCCTGTTCAGTCCAGAGCTCTCTGTCCAACCACCAGGGCCTGGGCCAGGGCTTGGCTTGACCCCTCCTCTGCAGCCTCAGTCTATGCTGTTGAACAGAGGTGAGATGCTGACCCAAAGCAGGCAGGCAGAGAAGGCAAACATGTGCAGCCCAGGAGGAAAGCACAGGCTGCTTTGGTAGCGTGTAGGTTTGGGCAACCTGTCCAGCCTCAGGCTAGCGTCCATCTTTCCTGGCCTTTACTGTTCCTTGAGTCTGGAATGCCTGACCCCTCCATTCATTCTGCCAGAATGACCAGTGCCACCTTCAGCGACTCCCTAAAGTGTGTCCTCCTGGGGGAGGTGGTTCTGGGGGTCACCTTAGCATTCTGTACTTTTTCCGCTATGTTCTGTCTCTGGCTGAGTGACAGGTTTGTTTATTTGTTTGTTTGTTTGTTTATTGTCTCATGAAGACCAAGCTGGCCTTGAACTCCTGTAGCCAAGGATGACTTTGAACTCCTGATTCTTCTGACTTTAGCTCCTGAGCTCTGGAATTCCAAGCACTAATCAACATGGCCAGTGTCTTCAGTGCTCAAGGTCAAGCCCAGGGCTTTGTGCACTCGACCAGCTAAGCCCTGTCCCCAGCCATATTTTTGAGATAGTGTCTTACCAGGTAGCCCTGGCTTCCCTAGAACTCACTCTGTAGACCAGGCTGGCCTCAGACCTCACAGAACTCCACCAGCCTCTGCCTCTGAAATAGGAGGAGGACTAGCTGTGTGTGCCACCACACCTAACTTCCCATACCGGACTGGACTTGTGATTCTTCTGTGTTAGCCTCTCGGGTGCTAGGATTACAGACACACTCCAATCCCCGGCCTGCCAGGGGTCTCTCTGAGAGCAGTTGAGTTCATCTATCTTCCTGTCCTTAGTGTCTGTCTGGGGTGGGCTGTCACACTGGGCAGCCATCTGTGACCAGCTCAGCACTCAGATGTGGAGGTAGGAGGATCTATAGTTCAATGTCACCTTTGGCTACATAGTGAGTTCAAGACCCGCCTGTGTTGCATGAGACCTTGTGTCAAAATAAACAAGAGGGGCAAAAATCCAACCTCGGGCAGGGGAATGGCTCGGTGGGTAAAGCTGCTTGCCTCCAAGCCTGAAGACCTGAGATTTACATAGTTGGGGGAGAGAACTGACCCCCCACACTGTCTTCTGACTGCCACATGTTTGTGCCATGGTACACACTCAATAAACAACCAAGCAACTGTAATACGCAGCTTGCCTGTGTTTGTAATATACAGCTAGCATGTGTTTGTAGTGGTGAGGCTCACTTCTTCTATCTCACTACTGTCATCTTCAGGGACTTTAGTGGAAGCTGTCCTTGCTCCCAACATCCAGTCTGTTTCCCTTTGACATTTGTGTAAACTCCATGGCCATCTCTTCCCAAGGCCTGATGTCAGCCCAGTCTCTGAATGAGATGGGAATGTCTTGTCTTCTAGCCAAGCGCCACCCCCATCCTAGGGTTTCCAACTTGAATTCCCAGATCAAAGCCTGCATGGCAGGTTCCTGGAGCTGAGGGCGCCTCTGCTCTGTGCTTGTTAAGGAGGAGCTGCAGTCTGGGCCAAATAGCCCAGATGACATCTGTGCAGACTCCTGAGGTCCAGAGCTGGCTATGCAGAGCTTGGTATGGGACAGACCCCACAAGCCAGGAGTTCAGACTAGCAATGTCAACAAAGGACGGCAGGCACCCTGCTCTCCAGGCTTACAGACTCTGGGATAGACCAGAACAGGCAATACTGGCTCTCAAACATTATACAAAGCAAATCAGTAAACAGCTATTGAAGCCAGAGCTGAGGGTTTAGGATGCTCCTCGGGCAGCATGGCGCTTGCCCAGCTTGCACAAAGCCCCGGCTTCTGCCTCCAACACTGCCTAACTTCAGAGTGATGAAGTACACTTGTAATCCCAGCACTTGTGGGTGCAGGCAGGAGGGTCAGAAGTTCAAGGTCATTCTCAGTGGACAGGCAAGAAGACTTAGCAGGCAAAGACGTTTGCTGCCAAGCCTGATGACCTGAGTTTGGTCCCCAGAACCCACACATGGTACAAAGAGAGATAGCTCTCCTCCTCTGACCTCCACATGTAGGCTGGGCTGTGGCATGTGCACAAACACACATGTACATGTGTGTACACGCATGCATGACATAATAAATACATGTAAAATCATCTTTTACCAACAAAAAGTCATCCTCAGCTATAAATAAGGCCAGCATGGAGAAATGAGCGGCTAGCTCAAAAATAAAATAAAATAAAATAAAATAAAATAAAATAAAATAAGGCTGGAGAGACGGGTTAGTTGGCAAGGTTTATGGCAAGCAGTAGGACCTGGGTTCAAGCCTCAGTTTGTTCTTTAAAAGTCAAGTGTGGAGCTGGGCACTGGAGGCATATGCCTGTAATCTCAGCAATTGGGAGGCAGGGGCATGTGGATCTCTTGAGTTCGAGGCCAGCCTGGTCTACAGAGTGAGTTCCAGGACAGCCAGGGCTACACAGAGAAACCCTGTCTTGGGGTTGGGGGTGGGGGGAGTAAGGTGTGGAGCTGGACTAGTGGCTCAGACGTTAACAGCATTTCCTTTTCTTCCTGAGGGCCAGAGTTCTGCTCTCAGCTGCTGTACCTGTAACTCCAAGGCCAGAGTACCCAGTGCCTCCAAGTCTCTTGTATCTTCTGGCCTCCAAAGGCATCCACACACAAGTAAACACACAATACGTTCACACAATAACATTTTTAAAAATCTTAAAAAGAAAAGCTGGACGTGGCTGCTGGGCAGTGGTGGTGCACACCTTTCATCCCAGCACTCAGGAGGCAGAGGGAGATCCCTGAGTCCAGGCCTGGTCTACAGAGTGAGTTCCAAGACACTCAGGGCTACACAGAGAAACCCTGTCTTAAGAAAAAAACAAAACAAAACAACACAACACAAAACAAACAAAATGCTGCACAAGGTAGTGTGCATTTGTAATCCCTGGTACCTTCTGGCCAGCTAGCCAGGATCAGCGAGACACTGTCTTTAAAAATAAAATGGATGCCATTTGAGGAACAAAACTTAAGGCCCTATAAACTGGATAAACTAGTGCACAAATGCACACACACACACACACACACACACACACGCACACGCACACGCACACACACACCTGCATATATTACACACACACCTACCTGCACACACCACACTTGCGGATGCCATGCACACATACCTGCACATACCATATACATATATATGAAGATAACACACACATACACGCAAAACACTGAACAAATAAATAAAAGTTGGCAACTTGGAAGCTATGGTAGGAGAGGTGAGTACTGGCCAGGCAGCTGCTCTCTCCCACTGGGGAGAGTGTTGGTGGGGTCTGGGGCAGATGCCTCCTCTACCCACACAACCTCATTATGGAAAATTCCCTCTATTGACTTGACTCTAATCAGGCAGTCTGCCCTGGGCATCCCCCTCAGGTTCCTGCTGGGCCAGCTGAGATCAAAGAGAGAGTCAAAGAGAGTTGGGCTGGGGGCTGGAGCGTAGCCTGCCAGCCTTTCCCATCGATCCAGATGTGCCTGTCGTTGCTAGGCAACAGCCTCCAGTCTCTTCTGGTCCTTCCTCCCCCCGGGGGCTGCAAGATTGGGCAGTAAAGGGAGTGAGAGACAGAAAGAGAAACATGCTCACTCCCTTGTTTTTCCTTTCCACACTAAAATCTCTGTTATCAAGCCTGGAGTCTATTTTCCTGCTGGGGAAGCACTCCTGTATCGGGAGCTCCGCCCTCTCACCAAATGGATCCCTTTATCTTACCACACATCTACATGCATCTCTGGTATACTAAAAATCCACACATCCAGTGCACCAAAGAGGAGCGTAGTCTCCTAGGAAGAAAGACCAGGGACTCACCATGAAGGTCAGAAGAGGGGAGGGGAACTCAAGGCAAGACTCAAGGCTCATGCAGGGGCTGGCACACACATCTGTATTCCCAGCACTTGTGACATGGAGGGAGGAGTGCCAAGCCTGGGATGTCAATAAGGCAAAACCCAGAGAAAACTCATGGAAGTAAGGCCACGGTTCCTGAGTCCTAGTTTCTGCTTTGAACTTGGATCTGATGTGGGAGTCATCTGATTTAGGGAGAATGTCTCCAAAGACAAATCCACACTCACATTTTTGAGTGGGTTGGTATCTTTCTTTCTTTCTTAAAACGTAGGCTGCATTTCATAGTAATTTTTCCTGTTGTTGTTTCAAGTGCTGTAATCTAAAACAGTAAGTCATGTTTTTTCAACAGGCGTTGAAATGTACTGCGGGCTTGCGAGGCTGAAATTGATGAAATAATGCAAGCCAGTCCCTGTCATCTCGCCTTTGCTGTTCTGCATGTGTCATCAGCCCGTCCCGCTGATCTTTCCTGGGGCTTTTTTCTTTTGGTTTTTTTGAGACAGGGTTTCTCTGTGTAGCCCTGACTGCCCTGGTACTCACTCGCTCTGTAGATGAGGCTGGCCTCGGAACTCAGAGATCCGCCTGCCTCTGCCTCTTGAGTGCTGGGATTAAAGGTGTCCACCACCATTGCCCAGCGATTACTTTTTCACTTTTCCGGGTTTAGAAAAGTTGGCTGTGTGTGCCACGCCCTAGCAGTTGTTATATTACAGCATATTTAGAATTTGGTCCTTTTCAGGAGGACTTCCCTTGTAGGTGGAGGAAGGAAGATATTTCTCTTTCTGTTGGCCCCTCTTTATTTTTCTTTGGTGTGTGTGTTCAAGTGAAGGTTTGCCAGTGGAGGCCAGAGATCAACCCAGGCATCACTCCTCAGGAGCCATCCATCCTGGTTTTTGAGATCTACAGTTCATCAATTAAGCGAGGTTGACTGGCCAGTGACGCCCCCAGGGTTCCTCCTTGTCTCAATCCCTCCAGCACTGGGTTTACAGTTGTGCCCTACCATGCCCAGCTTTGGGCATCCAAATCAGGTTCACGCATGTGCAGCAAGCACTTTACAACAGATCCGCTTCTCCAAACCTGCCTTCCCCCTTGATTCCTTTCAAATCTTTTCTTTCTTGGAGACACTGCCTCCCCATGCAGCCCAGCCTGGCTTCCAGCTGTGCAGCCCAGAAGCTCATCAAACTCCTGCCTCAGCTTTCTAACCACTATGTCCAGTTGTCAGATTTTTAAAAAATTAATTAATTAATTTTGTTCTATCTGAGGCTGGAGAACAAGTTTAATATGGTTTTGAGCGGAAATGAAAACCACAACAGGGCAGGCTGGCTCACCGCTCATCAGCTGCTGGGCTGGGGCTGGGGGTGAGGGAAGAGAAGAGGAAGATTCAAGAAAGCAAGCTGCCACGGCAGACACGTGGCTGTCAAGTGACAACCTGAAGGACTTAGTTTTGCCCTTCCACTATGTAGGTTCCCGGGGGCTTGAACTCAGGCTTGGTGACAAGTGCTTTTAACCACTGAGCCATCTCGACAGCCCCCAACCCTTCTTGGAATGTATCCGAGGGAGAAGAAGAGGAACTTAGGCACTTAACAGCTCAGTGCAGTAGACAGAAAGGCTCTGTCCCACTCTGACCCAGGGTGGTTCCTGGAAGCCCTTGGTCCTGGCCCTGCCAGCCGCTTGCTCTATCTCAGCCCTACAGTATGGTGCCCTTCTGAGACCTCTGCCCAGTACCTGATGCACACACTTCAACTCTGAGAGGCACAGCTTTCCAGGGTCCTTGACAAATGGTAACCAATTAATGTCAATTAATCTGATTATCCTAAATCGTTAATTAAGCAGTTAATTAGCAACATCATTGACAATAACCCATGGATCCCTCAGGGATGGCAAGTGGGGCTATGAAGGAGGCTCTCAGTTCTCTGGGAGGGAAGGGGTGAGTCTCTTGGTGTTGCACCAGGAGCGATGGATACTCTTGCCTTCCCATGTATGCCTGTCCATGTATTTTTCTTGCTTTGCCATCAGCACAGAATCCACTCCTGCCATGAGCTCTGTCTAGTAGACCCTGGCCAGGGTGGAAAGGGTGATATGAGCTGGATTTGTTAGCATAGGTCTGTCATCCCCAGAGGACCAATTACTTGAGGCTTATCTGGGCAACTTAGTGAGACTGTTTCCAAATAAAAGCAAAAATAAGGTGGTGGGGCTGGGGGGCGGGCGTATAGCTCAGTGATAGAGCTTTTGCTTAGAATCCTTAGTGAGGGTCCGGACATGTTACTGGAGCTATATCATCTCCTTTGCGTGCATACGGTCCTGGGGTCAATCCCTAGTAGAGGAGACCTCTGTAGGGGAGAGGCCAGGACAGGAAGGGAAACTGTGTCCATCTGAGAGGCTGCTCTAAGGTCCCAGAGCTCCTCTGCATGCTGCCTCTTCCTTCCCAGACCACAGCTTGTCACCTTCACCAAGGCCATGGAACCCTCAAGCTTCACAGCAATTCTGGATGGGAACAACCAACTTTCAGGACACTTGGAAGATGAGGGAATGAGCACCCTTAGGCCAACCTCTGCAGCATGGGGACCTTTGACAACACAGGGCGCAGGCCCTTGCCTTTAAATAGCAACAAGTCCGAGAACCTGGGAACAGGGCAACCCCACCCACTGTGCTATCACTCCTGAGCTGAGGTATGGACCTCGGCTTCCATCCCACTCCAAAGGATGCTGTGAGGATGAGAAGGATGGATGAAGTCAAGCTGCAGAGCCTGGTACCCGGGGGATGATGAACAGGGAGCCAAGAGGAGAGAGAGTAGTGTGTGTCAGAGGCTGAGCAAGGAGCCTCGAGGACACACAGGAGACAGGTTTGCTTGACATACCTCACAGAAGCTGTCTGAGCAGAGTGTGGTGATGAAGGGGGAGAAGAAGGAGGAGGAGGAAGAGGAGGAGAAGGAGGGGGAGGAGGAGGAGAGAGATCAAGAGGAGGAGGGAGAGGAGGAGGACAACAACAATGATGAAGATGAGGAGGAGAAAGAGGAAACGCAGGAGGAGAAGGAGGAGGAGGGAGAAGAGGAGGAGGGAGAAGAGGAGCAGGGGGGGGCATTTTAGGCAGAAAAGACCACATATGCAAGAACGAGTCACTGATCTTCAACTCCATGCAAAATAGAACTTGTTTTTACAATACTAGGGATGGAATCCAAGGCCCGGTGAACCCTAGACAGGAGCTCACTGCTGTGCCACGGTCCCGGCTTTTTTATTTTTATTTTGAGACAAGTTTCAGGCTGATCTTGAACTCTCCATCCTTCTACCTCACTTGCCTAAGTTCTGGAATCATTCCGTTTCTGTTTTCTTTTGTCTTAGTTTTCTGGTTCTGGAAACCTGGCCAGTGATGCGCTCTGCTGGGTGAGGCACCACCACTGAGATCCACTTCCAGCTCGTCTGCGTCCCTCCTCTCCCGTGTCCTGCCATCTGTATGACCCTCGCACCTCACACTCAAGATTCTGAACCCTTCATTCAGATTGGGTCCTAGGAATTTTCTTATCACAGATTCTTCTCGAAACACACAGGAAGGCATGTTGCATCATGGGATCTCACTGTGGGGAATTTGTATGTCCTGGGGTGGCCCCTGGGTCACGTGACCCGTGTCCTGAAAACACCTCATCGCCCTCCCAGTCTCCATCTGTCTGAATCACGTTTGCCTGTCTTCAAACAGTTCTGTCTGCTGGGTCCCGCTGGGAGCGTCCTTGGTGTGCTAAGCTGCCTTCCTGAGAAAGATGGAGCCTCACATCCTCACCTGGCAAAGTCCCCACAGGCTGTCTTGTGTCTCTTCCTGAGTCCCAATTTCCTTGGCCCTGGTTTTTCTTCAATTCTCTTCCTCCTTCAGGAGTGCGCTTCGTTCTGGCAGACCTGCATGGTTTCTGTGAGGTCCATCTGGGATGCTGGCTCTAAAGTTCCCCCGCCAGGCACCCCAATCTTGCACCAGAGCCCTGGCCCACTCTCAGACAAGCTAAGCATCTAAGCCACGTGGCCTGCAGAAACATTACCAAGTCTAGGCAAAAAGGATACTTTGTATTTGTGGTGTTGGTGAGCCTCCCGCCAGGGTGCAGGCTAGACAAGCAAGCATCTTTCCACCCAGCTATGCCCAGCCTCTCTCTGGGGGATTCTAGGCGAGCTTCCTGCTGAGGAGGGCTTCAGTGCCATCATGGTTCTAAATCTTTATCCAATGTTCAGCATGGGACTGAGTATGGCATCGATTATGAAACTTCTGAGTCAAGTCAAGGTACCAGGCTGGACTGGGGAGATGGCCCAAGGGTTAAAAGCACTGGATGCTCTTCCAGGCAGGGGTCCTGAGTTCAATTCCAAGCAACCACACGGTGACTCACAACTACCTATAATGGGATCTGACGCCCTCTTCTGGCATGAACCATATATACACACAGAATACTCATACATATATACATTTTAAAAAATTATTAAAAGAAAAAGAAAGGCACCAAGCAAAGGTGCGGCGAGTGACGGATGCAGGTCGGAATGAGCGTTTCTGCTGTCAGATGCTCCAGAGAAAGGGGGTGGAGCAAGGAAAAGCTCGGAAAGGCAGTGGAGAGCAAAGTGTGTCTCGTGCACCTGTAATCCAGCACTTGGGAAGCAGAGGTAGGGGCGATCAGGAGTTCAAGGGCAGCCTTGGCTATGTATCAAATTCAAGAGCAGTGTAGGATACAGGAGACCTTGTCTTCAAAACATCAAACAAACAAAACCATAAAAATAAAAATACAGGGGCTGGTGAGATGGCTCAGTGGGTAAGAGCACCCGACTGCTCTTCCGAAGGTCCAGAGTTCAAATCCCAGCAACCACATGGTGGCTCACAACCATCCACAACGAGATCTGGCGCCCTCTTCTGGAGTGTCTGAAGACAGCTACAGTGTACTTATATATAATAAAATAAATCTTTAAAAAAAATAAAAAAATAAATAAAAATACAGAATTGGTAAAGAGCTCATCGGGCAAAGGCACGCACTGCCCAACTTAGTAACCTGAGTCCTCAGGACCCAACTCCCAAGTGCCACTGCCCTCTGCGCTCCACTGGGGACCTGAACACAATAAATGAAAAAAACAAAAACACCCAAACAAACAAAAAAAATAAAACCAAAGTAAAACCAGACAACATGAATGGATTAGATGACTCAGCCAGCAAAGCGCTCGCCAGGCAAGCTGGAAGATGAGTTCAAGCCCCAGACTCATGGATTTTTTTTCCCCCAAAGAAAACGTGCTTATAACTCCAGTGCTAGGAAGTGGAAACAAGCAGATCTCTGGGGCTTCCTAACCAGCCAACCTACTTGGCGAGCTGCAAGTCAGCGAGAGACCCTGTCTATTAATAAGTAAATAGCCAGATAAATATGACAGTGCCTGCCATTTCCTCTGTCTTTGTATGTGTGTGCACATCTGCACATGCACACACAGATACACACATTCATTCACATGCATACATGTGTGCACACTTGTAAGCACGAGAACACACACACACACATGTGTGTGCACCCCCCCCCACAAACTCATAAAGAACCAAGAGAGGCGTTCTACATAGGATACTGAGAGTGTGAATAGGACCAGATGATGGGAGGGGGTTAGGGCTGACCATCAGCAGGGCCAGCTGAGTGTCCCAGCTTCCATCTCTCCCAGGAGACTTCCAGTGCCTTTCTGGGTGGCTCAGCTACTCGTCCAGTCCTGAGGCTCACTCTGCTAACCAGGAGTCTTTGTTGGGTGCTAAGGGATATGCTACCAGCTGGGGATAGGCTGAAGGCTCTACCCCCCGGCTTTCTCCCCACCCACTGGTCTCCCTTTCTCTCGAGAAGATTCTAGGCTGGGCACATGCATCCCCATCCCTGTCAAGTCTCCTGGGAACTCAGGACCTGTCTCTCTTCAGTTATGCGGGCACTTCTTGCCTTGGTGAGCAGTGGCTTCTTCAATAAACCGTAGTTCCTTCTTAGCCACAGCCTTTCAGTGTCTCCCTCCATCCCTCCATCCCTTCCTCTATCCCTCCTTGTCTCCCTCCTGCTCTCTATTTCAGATGACGAACCCCAAAGTTGCCCTGATACTCTTGGTCAGTGGTTCTCAACCTTCCTAATGCTGTGATCCTTTAATACAGTTCTTCATGGTGTGGTGACCCCCAACCATAAAATAATTTTTTGTTGCTACTTTGTATTTGTTATTTTGCTACTGTTAAGAATCATAATATAGGGCTGGAGAGATGGCTTAGCAGTTAAGAGCACAGACTGCTCTTCCAGAAGTCCTGAGTTCAATTCCCCAGCAACCACATGGTGGCTCACAACCATCTGTAATGGGATCATATGCCTTTTTCTGGTGCGTCTGAAGAAGCTACAGCATACTCATAAATAAAATAAATAAACCTTTTTTTTTTAAGATTTATTTATTTATTTATTATATGTAAGTACACTGTAGCTGTCTTCAGACACTCCAGAAGAGGGCATCAGATCTCATTACGGATGGTTGTGAGCCACCATGTGGTTGCTGGGATTTGAACTCTGGACCTTTGGAAGAGCAGTCCGGTGCTCTTACCCACTGAGCCATCTCACCAGCCCCCAAACCTTTTTTAAAAAAAGAATCATAACGTAAATATCTGTGTTTTCCAATTGTCATGGTTGACGCCTGTGAAAGGGTCTTTTGACTCTGTACAAAAGTAGCTGTGACCCCCAGGTTGAGTCTAGATGACCTCTCTAGATCCTCCTGCATCCTCCACTGGCCCTGGCTCACCAAGGACTTTCCACCTCTCCATGTCATTACCCTTGCTATGCGGGGTACCACTTCTCTGCATCTTCCTTATCACTCTCCAGGGCCACAGAGAGCACCAGCTCTCCCAGGGGCCTCCTCCTGTGGCCCACAACTCTGTAGATAGCTCCCATCTCGCTGAACCTCAAAGGGTTGTAACTATGAGTCCCCGCAAGTGCTCTAGGGAATCGTCAAGGTGAAGGTCAGAGTCAGACTGACCCCTGTGTCCTCACGGCTCATACAGTGCCCAGGGACACAGAGATACCCACCATGTGTGAATTATATTGATCCAGATGGTGGTGCACATTGGATTCTATTTAATAATAATAATAGATAATAATAGATTTTTTTTTTTGAGACAAGATCTCTCTGTGTAGCCCTGGTTGTCCTGGAACTAGCTCTGTAAAACCAGACCAGGCTGGCCTTGAACTCAGAGAGATTCTCCTGCCTCTGCCTCCTGAGTGCTGGGATTAAAGACATGTGCCACCAACCAGCCATGATTTTATTCTTATGGAATTCTGTCAAACCCACCATCTATCACTTCTCTGTGTGCGCCAGGAGGCAGATCCACACTTCAGCAGCTGGTCCTGGGGATAGAGGGTGAGCCCAGCTGAAAGCAGAGCCTAGGGATGGCTATCAGCTGATTCTAGCTCTGAGCTCTTTCCACTGAACTCCTGCAGGATCCGTGATCTCCCCTGGGGATGTGTGACCTACTCAGACGGTCTCTGCCAGCAGCTTTGGCCACTCCTTTCAGCAGTCCCTGGCACAGGGTGCTGACTGACAAAGCCACTTCACTCTCAGGCTCATCTGCCCCATCGTCATCTCTTTCAAGGAAAGCACAGAGCCCCCAGACCCCGAGGCTGTGTCCTTGTGGGCCTTGGTGAGGCTTCCTTCTCTACTCTCATTAGCTTACTGGGAAAGCAGCCTCACCCACAACCAGTCTTTATACAGCCTCACAGGGCTCAGGCTCCAGCATAGGGGAAATAGTAAGCTTATGATCGGTCTCTGAAGACATCTTAGGATGCTCAAGCTGGAGAAAAAAAAATGGATGCAGACTTCTCCCCACGGCCTATTTTCAATGATTTAATTTCATGTACCTATGAGCATGTAGGAAGAAACCTGCAAGGAGGTACCACAGTCTTAGTGCTTGTCTTTGGGTGATAAGAATGTTTTTCTTTGTGTGTGTGTGTGTGTGTGTGTGTGTGTGTGTGTCAGGAATGAATGGAACCCAGGACTTTCTATATGCTAGCAGTTATTTGACCATTGAACCACACCTCCAGTCCAAAATTGGCAGGTGCTCTACCACTGAGCCACGCCCCCAGCCCCTCCCTGGAGGATTCTAGGCAGGGGCTCTACCACTGAGCCACGCCCCCAGCCCCTCCCTGGAGGATTCTAGGCAGGGGCTCTACCACTGAGCCATGCCCCAGCCCCTCACTGGGGGATTCTAGGCAGGGGCTCTACCACTGAGCCATGCCCCCAGCCCCTCCCTGGGGGATTCTAGGCAGGGGCTCTACCACTGAGCCACGCCCCCAGCCCCCTCACTGGGGGATTCTAGGCAGGAGCTCTCCCACTGAGCCACGCCCCAGCCCCTCCCTGGGGGATTCTAGGCAGGTGCTCTACCACTGAGCCACGCCCCAGCTCCTCCCTGGGGGATTCTAGGCAGGGGCTCTACCACTGAGCCACGCCCCCAGCCCCTCCCTGGGGGATTCTAGGCAGGGGCTCTACCACTGAGCCACGCCCCCAGCCCCTCACTGGGGGATTCTAGGCAGGGGCTCTACCACTGAGCCACGCCCCCAGCCCCTCACTGGGGGATTCTAGGCAGGGGCTCTACCACTGAGCCACGCCCCCAGCCCCTCCCTGGGGGATTCTAGGCAGGTGCATTATCATTATGCCATACATCTGACCTTGTAAAACATTTTAAAATTGCCAGGTGGTAGTAGCAGCACACACCTTAAATCCCAGCACTCGGGAGGCAGAGGCAGGGGATTTCTTGAGTTCGAGGCCAGCCTGGTCTACAGAGTGACCAGCCAGGGCTACACAAAGAAATCCTGTCTCAAAAAGAAAATTAAATTAATTTCATTCTCACTACATGTGTCCCGGTGTGCACAAGTATGCACATGGATGTGCACATATGCATACCACACTGTGTATGTGAATACCACAGTAGTTCTTTTAGGAACCACTTCTCTCTCTCTACTTTGCTCTTACTGAGTCCCTCTCTCTCCCAGGCCCTCTGTCCCGCCCTCTGTGTGTGTGTCTGTCTCTCTTTTTCTGACAGGGTCTTATATAGCTTAGATTGTCCAGAAACTCACAATGCAGCCCAGACTGGTCTCAAACTCTCAGCAGCCCTTCTGGCTCAGCCTTCCATGGGCTGGGATTACAAGCATGAGCCAACATGTGTAACCGGGTTCTTATTTAATTATTTGTTTATGTGTCTAGGGGTGAGGTTCTTTCTATACAGCCCTGGATGTCCTGGAACTCGCTCTGTAGACCAGGCTGCCCTTAAACTCAGAGCTCCAGCCTGCCTCTGCCTCCCAAGTGCTGAGATTAAAGGGAGGCCTCACCACACTTGATTCCTTCCTTCCCCCACCCCCACTTCTTTTCTTTTTAAGAAGAGGGCATTGACAATACAACCCAGGGCCTCGAGCTCGCTAGGCAATTGTTCTCCCTGAGCTATGTTCCCTGGGATTACCCATGTATACCTTTGCCAGCTTGAAAGCAGGTCATCTGTAAAACCAAACGCTTCAACACACGCTAGGTGTGGTGTTACATACCTGTCAGAGGACAGCCAAAAGTTTAAGTTCAGCCTAGGCTAGTCTGTGATACACATTGACATATTGAGACCCTGCTTAAGAAAGAATTGAATGCAATTTGGTTTTGCCTGCCTGTCTCTGCCCTGGGTAATTCTGGGAAATAGTGGGAAAGAAGGGACCCCCCCACCCCCACCCCAAATGAAGAAGCTGTCTGCATTCCAGGATCAGCGAGTGGGAGAGTCTCATAGCTTTCAGAGGCCCCAGCAAGATGCTGAGGGATCCAGGCTCTGTCTGCCAGCTTCAGCTGGCACGGCAACCTCTGCAGTGGGCAGGAGGCCAGGGGGAGGCTGGTGGAGGCTGAAGCGAGGCTGCCTGCTGAGGAAACAGTGCTGCAGACCGGCAGCTTTTAAGATGATGGGAGCCCTAGGGGGTTGGTTGGTGGGCTGCTCTGGAGCCAAGGTCTACATAGCCACTGAAGGGCCTTTCTACAAGTCCAGAGGGTCTACCCAGACCTTGGTCATTTGTCCAAATCCGCACGAGAACCCCGTTTTGGATGATACAAGGCTAACAGAGCTGGGCTGAAGGTGAAACTGTCGACTTCCTATACCCATGACCAAGAGGAAAGAGGAGAGCAAGAAACACAGATGTCACCACATGGTGAACAATGCTGTACCAGACTGCAATTGTGATTGCTGGCAATGAATTTCTTCCTATCGAAGGACCCCAGACCTCTTATTTTCTTTCTAACCTCCTTACCTCCGTGTGTGTGTGTGTGTGTGTGTGTGCGCGCGTGCGCGCGCGTGTGTGTGTGTGTGCCATAGTACATTTGTGGCAGAGAACAACTTGTAGGGTTTGGTTCTCTCTGTCCACCGTGTGAATCTCAGGTATCAAACTCAGGTGATTTGGTGGCACTAGCCTTGACCGGCTAAACTATCTAGCCAGCCCTCTCGACCTGATCTCCTGATCAGGCTTTCTCCTTTTTACCTAAGGCTTCTAGTTGGTCTAGCCTGGGCAAAGAGTCCCGGAGATCTATCCATCTCTGCCTCCCTAGTGCTGGGATTACAAGTGAGCACCGACTTGCTTGGCATTTTTACCACTGAGCCATCTTCCTGGCCCAGTGGTTCCTAACCTGCAGGTCACAACCCTTTTGGTGTGTCGAATGACCCCTTCACAGGGGTCACCTAAGACCATCTGCATATCAGACATTTACATTACGATTCATAACAGTAACAAAATTACCCTTATGAAGTAGCAACAAAAATAATTTTATGGTTGGGGTGGCCACAATACAAGGAACCATATTAAGGGGTTGAAGCATTAGAAACGTCGAGAACCACTGCCCCAACACCTGACCCCTTTCTTTCCTCTCCATGCTACAGCCAAACTCCCTCACACATCTAACTTATTTACAGGTTACATCTGTCCTTCGGGGCCACCTCCATGAGCTTCTAGCTCTTCAGCAGGTCCAAATCACTGACCCCCTTTCTATTCATTAACTGCGCCCCCACCCCTGTCCCCCCCCAGCTTCCTGACTCTTCTCTGGGTTTGGGAGCCAAGCAGGTCTCTCTTTCTTCCTGGCTCCCTTACTTTTTGTTGTTGTTGTTGTTGTTGCTTTGTTTTGGTTTTTGGTTTTTTGAGACAGGGTTTCTCTGTGTAGCCCTGGCTGTCCTGGAACTCACTCTGTAGACCAGGCTGGCCTTGAACTCAGAAATCCACCTGCCTCTGCCTCCTGAGTGCTGGGATTAAAGGCGCCGGCCCCCTTACTTGCATTAGCTGTCCTAAGAACTCCTAACACTCCTGTTCAGGCCCAGCCTTACCCCAGTAGAATTCAGCTGCAAAATTCCTCTTCCTCCACAACTCCCCAAATCATTCTCAGCCAGTATCTCCCGATGCCTCTGCCCTGTGTGCCCGGTGCTGGGGGCCTTCCTGGCTCTGATGAACCATTCTGGTAGGTATCAGGAGGGCATTTTTGGTATGCTAGAGGTCACTCGAAATCCAGGCTGGATGTGTGTCTAATCTTGGCTCACTGTGGTATCTTGGATCCTGGTATTATTTTCTCTTTTGGAAGCTGATTCTGTTATTGGGAGGGATGGGTGGGTTTTGAAATCTCAGCTGCAGCAGCTGATAAATCAAACCTTGAAACACTGGAGGTGATTTCCACTTCTGCTGATGGAATCACAGACTTCCTGACATGGTGTGTGTATGTGTGTGTGTGTGTGTAAATGCATGTGTGTTTATATGCACACGAAGGGCACAAGTTGATGTCAGGTGTCTTTCTCAATTGCTTTCCACCTGTTTTTGGAACAGGTTCTCTGGCTAACCCTGGAGATTGCTGAGAAGCTAAATTGGTTGGCCAGTGAGCTCCAGCTATCCACCTGTTTCCACCCTCCTAATGGTTGGCTTGTGGATGTATACCACAGCACTGCTTTTTATGTGGGTGCTGGAGATCTGAACTCATGTTTGGATAACAAACACTCTACTGGCTGAGCCATTTCCCCAACCCCCAGATTTTCAGATTGTGTGTGTGTGTGTGTGTGTGTGTGTGTGTGTATTTTAAGGGATTGAACCCTGGTTCATTTAGTAAGAAAACCATCTACTCCTGAACTGTAGACCCAGTTGTCTTTTTATTTTGACACAGGCTCTTGCTAAGTTGTCCAACATGGCGTTGCACTCATTCCATTGCCCTGGCTCACCTTGACCTCAAAATCTGCCCACCTCAGCCTCCCAAGCAGTTGGGATCACAGACCTACACTATCATGTCTGGCTTGACATACAGATTTTTAGAAACCCTGATATTGCCTGGCAGTGGTGGTGCATGCCTTTAATCCCAGCACTTGGGAGGCAGAGGCAGGTGAATTTCTGAGTTCAAGGCCAGCATGGTCTACAGAGTGAGTTTCAAGACAGCCAGGGATACACAGAGAAACCCTGTCTCGAAAAACAAAAACAAAACAAAACAAAGCAAAAACAGAAAGCAAGCAAGCAAGCAAGCAAGGAAGGAAGGAAGGAAGGAAGGAAGAAAGAGAAAGAGAAAAAGGAAAAGAAAAAAAGAAAGAAAAGAAAAAGAAAAAGAAAGAAATCCTGATAGGAACTTTGAGTGGTCACCTTGTGAGGCTCTATTATACACAGGGACACTGGGGACTTGTTGAAGGTCAGACAAGAAGTCAGGATTGGAGCTGGGCTCAGAAATGCCCTTGGATTCACATCTCCAGCCCTGCAGGATTTTTTCCTCTTTCATGCTACCCCTGGCTTCCGCTAGTCCACAGTGCTCTTCAGAAGGTCACCAAGGGCTGCATGGAGGGAGAGCAGAGGGCAGCAGAGTGTTCTAGAATCCCCTCTGGGCCCAGAGACAGTGGGCTTAGATTACACTGAGACCTTGGCAAAACCACATCACACTTCTAAGTTTTGTTTGGATCCTCTGCAAAGGGAAGACAGCGTTTGTTATTCTCAAGACAGGGTCTCTCTGTTTAGTCCTAGCTGTGCTGGAACTTGCTCTGTAGACCAGGCTGGCCTCAAACTCAGAAATCCACCTGCCTCTGCCTCCCACATGCTGGGATTAGAAGCATATGTCACCCAAATCCTCACCCTACCCCCAGCTGACATGTGTGTGTGTGTGTGTGTGTGTGTGTCTGTCTGTGTGTCTGTGTCTGTGTGTGTGTGTGTGTGTGTGTGTGTGTGTGTCTGTGTGTGTGTCTGTGTCTGTGTCTCTGTGTGTGAAGGGTCATGGTTGTGTGAATGGTTGAAAAAAGGAAGAGACTGAGACTGGGGAATGTAGTTCTGTGGAAAAGTGCTTTCTTAGCGTAAGGCCTGGGATCCAACCCTGCCATTGCAAGAAAACAAAAAAAGAAAGCAAACTTGCCATCCCCTGCCCTGTGAGCATCCTAAGAGCGGAGAAGTCGTGGTGTTGGCCTTGGAGTGAGGAAAATGGAAGCAGAGGAGGAGATGTAGGTCGAAGGGGAGTCTGACTCCAACAGGGCTGACAGCTGCTGTGACTTTGGGCTGTGTGAGGGGGTGAGAGCTAACCACTCAGAAATGAACGGGCAGCCACCCGCTTTCTGAGGTCAGCAAGGGCCTGCTGGGAAGAGGAGGCGGGGTGAAGAGGTGGGAAGAGGAGATGGGTATGATAGTGACCGGATGGACTTCTTCTGGAGGTGGGACCACAATGCTGGACAGGTTGCAGAAGGGGTGCACAGACACCAGTTCAGATCACTGTCTACCCTCAAATGTCCTAGTGACCTTGGGCCAGTCACCTCCCTACCTCCCTGTGTACTCCTCAACTCCACACCTGTAAGCCGACATCACAAGTCAAGATCCCCATCCTTATCCCGACCTAGACAGCGAGAGGTCAGGACAAGTTATCAGCAATATACTTCTGCTCCAGGGAAGAGAGCTAAGCGGCTTTGTGACCTCGGGGAAATCAGTCTATCCTTCTTTCTCAGCTCTGAAAAAGGACCGCTGAGGTCTTCCTCGGGAAGCGTGGGTGAGGATCAGCTGAGTCCATTGCAGCCGTAAGCCAATCACGGTGCACCCAGCAGCCATAAGCCAATCATGGTGCCTGGTGTGATACCCTCAGCTAAGTTGGTTCTCAAAGGAGATGTCCTTTGGGAATCAAAAGACATACAAAATACATACTTCGAACACCTCTAGGTATTTCTGTAGGGAATGTTACTTGTAATTTATTTAGTAACATTCATCTAGTGTCTTTAGTGTAATAGTATTACATATATCTATATCTATCTACATACACACACACACACACACAGAGTATAGTAGTATAATATATAAATATACACAATAAACAGAGTTTCTCTGTGTATCCCTGGCTGTCCTGGAACTCACTGTTTAGACCAGGCTGGTCTTGAACTCAGAGATCCACCTGACTCTGCCTCCCAAGTGCTGGGATTAAAAGCATGTGCCACCACCACCTGGCTCATTCACATTTATTTATTTGTGTTGGGACAGATGCAAGTGAGACTGAACACAGAGGTCAGTGGACAACATGTGGGATTTGATTTTCTTCTCCCATAGTGTAGGATCCAGGGGCCAAACCTAGACTGTGGGGCTTGTGGCAAGTGCTGTTACACACTGAGCCACCTCACTGGCCTAACACCCCACTGTTTAAATAGTTCCCACTCATTATATAGATTATCCCAGTAGTTCAACCACAAAAGATTCTGCCCACTCTCTCAGCAAGTGCCGGGAGTCACCCTCAACAACAAAAGAGATTGTTAACATTCCACCTGTTTACACAGTGGGAGGCAAGCGCAGAAAGGTTACATGGCTTACCTGAAGTCAAATACCTACGTCTGATTCCCTGTTTCCTGACTTCAGAGGCTGTGCCTCTCAAACCACCCACCACTCACCTCTGAGAACCCAATCCTCTCCCTTTCAGTCATCCTTCCAGAACTACCTCTCCACCCCACACAAGAGTGTGCGATAGGAGATAAAGTTTAAGAATCCCCAAACTAGTATTCTGTGGGAGTGATTTCCTAGTCAGCATAGTTCTATTTCTGGTTTGGGGTAAAGAATTTGATGCCACCCCAGGTCGTGACCTTAAGATGACCCTCTGGGTTCAGGGGCCCTTTTTGCCCATCATGTAACCACCCTTTGCTCTGGATACAGGATACACGGCCAGGCAAGGCCAGGCAAGGTGTGATCGTGCCAGGAGCAGGTGAGTGGAGAGGTGTCAGGGGACTGAGAAGTTATGGCTGGGATAGAGCGAAGACACTGGAGTGCCACATCTGAGTGGCCTTTTTCTGGACCTCCCTGATCTGTCCTTCTGGGAAGCAGCTGTCAGAAACAAGAACAGCAGGAGGCCTCAGTGTCCAGGCAGGAGCCCTTGAAAGAAAGTGGGAGAAGCTGGCAAGCTAGAGGCTGCGTCTTTCTTCTCAGGGCCTTATCAGAAGTCTTACCACAAGGCTAGACCTACCCTGGGCCTTAAAAATTCTTGCACAATGCCCTTCCAAACTCCCAGTGGCTATTTTCACATCTGCACCCGCCACCCTCTTCCCAGTGTGAGAATAAATGCCAGCTTGTGAGAGACCCAATTCTCACTGTCAGCTCCTACCTCCCCCGGGGAATTGGGTAGCTGGGAAAAAGGCCAGACTGTCCCTTATGCAGGCACCCCCCTGCTGGACAGAGGCCCAGCATCCAGGTTGGGGGGGGGGGTGGCTGCTCTCTCCACCTCTGCAAGAGATGGGTGTCTAACAGTGTCCCTGAATCTGGATATCCTTTCCCTGGGGAGCAGGTGCTTCTCCTAAGTTGGGGGGAAGGGAGACTGTATGGTGGCCTGCTTGGCATGCTCATGGGCTGGACCATGGTCAATTTATGTCCAGGAGAGTATTCCCCTTGACCCTCGAATTCACACTTTCTCCATCACTGTAGGTGAAAAGACAAGCATTCTCTATCTCTAATTCTACCTCGCCTGACCCCACGGACAGATAACTCCAGCAATCAACCCCTCAACACCGATCCTCTGCACATCTGGGCCCCCAGCTGGGGAGGCCTGAGGTCCAATCCAGCCCAGCCCCTCTGGGAAACACCCCCGCCCCATCAGAGGCTCTTACCTCCCCCCCTGACCTCTGCAGTCTTCTGGATGCTGGAGCCGGGTTTCAAGGTCCCGTTTGTCCCAGGTCTTCTGCTCGGCAAGGCTGCTCTGTGGCCTCCCCACGGCCCCGCGCCCCCGTCTTCCCGCAAGCGCCGCCGCCGATTGCTGAAATGCTGGACAGCGCACTACCATAGAGGCGGCCTCCTGGCCCGCCTGGTGGCTAGAGCAACCCGGATACAGCGGCTCACAGCGCCCTCTGCAGGTCTGGAGTACCTGATGCTGCGGATACGGGACCAGCAGGGGGCAGGCAGGTTGTATCTCCCCCCCCCCCCCCCCCGCGCGCTGCTTAAGAGCAAAGGCAGTCATTAATTCGGAATTGGGCGTGGTCCTTGGTATCTAGAGTCCTTAGTAGCACTTTCCCTGAAGCCTTGGTGTAGTTAGAGAGCTAGGGGAAACCTCCAAAGATGTCCTTGACATTATGTCCTGTGGCTGGACCAGGCAGGCTGGGGAGAGGTTTTTTTGTTGTTGGTTTTTTTGTTTTTTTAAATCCTGCCCACTTCTTCTTTTCTCTCCATTTCTTCTTTTTTTGGTAGGGTCTCATATACTCGGGGTGTATCAAATTCACTACGTAACTAAGGATGACCTTGAATCCTCCAACTCCAGAGTCCTGGGATTTGGGACATACACCAAGGACTATCCCTGATTTATGCACTGCTGGGGATGGAACCCAGGGCAAAGGGCAAGCACTCTACCAGCCAAGCTTCATCTGCAGCTGTGGTCCTCTGAGACAGGATGTTGCTATGTGTCCCAGGCTGGCCTCAAACTCAGCAATCTTCCTACCTCAGCCTCAGGCTCTGGGGTCACTGGACCTAGCTGGATAAAGGAGCCTGAGAATGAGACGACAGCTGGGTGTTTGGTATTTCTAGGCCGGAAGTCATGGGATCCTGAGTTCGAGTCACTATTTAGTTACTTTGTGTGTAGCCTTTAGCTGTCTGTCTGCGCCAGCAACTGTCCTAAAATAGCCATCTTCCTGAGCATGCGGAATGGGAAAAGCTTAGCAGCAGCCATGAAGGGCTCCCAGAGATTACTCCCTGGTGTAATCCGGGAACATTGACTGCTCCTGCTTCAGTCCCCCGAAAGGGGCTCCCCATAGCGCTCTCCAAAGGGAGTGTTAGACATGCCAGAACTGACTAGAAGGGTCAGGGCTGGGGTGAGGAAAGTCAGAGTGTAGAATTTACAAAACTTTTTGGAGGTTTGGAGCCATGGCTCCAGCAAAGAGCACTGGTTCCCCTAGCAGTGGGCCAAGTTCTATTTACAGCATCTACAAGGCGCTCCAGAACCATCTGTAACTCCAGTTTCAGAGGATCTGTTGACTTCTCGGTATTTTCTTTCTTTCTTTCTTTCTTTCTTTCTTTCTTTCTTTCTTTCTTTCTTTCTTTAAAATTTTATTTGAAATGGGGGTCTCATTGTGTAGCCCTGACTGGCCTGGAACTCAGTATGTAGGCTGGCCTTGAACCCCCAAAATCTGCCTGCCTCTGCCCCTTAAGTGCTGGGATTAAAGGCGCACATTACCAAGCCTGGCTCCCATCACCCTCTTTTAACCTCACCAGGTACCATACATAAGATGCACATACATACATGCAGGTACCACATTCACGCACGCGCACACACACACACAAACGAGAGAGAAAGAGAGAGAGAGAGAGAGAGAGAGAGAGAGAGAGAGAGAGAGAGAGAGAGAGAGAGAGAGATCTGTGCATATTTCTTGTGAGCTTTTGAGTCTGGCATGCAGGTCTGTGAATATATGTGTTCATCTGTGGCTGCCTGTCTTACTAGAGCCTGTGTGCACCCTCCTCCCCACCCCTCCTCCTTCCCACAGGTTTCTTTGCCTGTATCTTTGGTGTGTGTGTGTGTGTGTATGTATGTATGTGTATGTGTGTGTGTGGTGTGGTGTGTATAAGATCCTTACAGAACAAAGGTCAGAAGTAGGTAAGACAGCAGGCTACAGCTGCTACTGCCAGCTCTGCCACCCCAGAGCCCCAAGGGTGAGTCCTCAGCCGGTCTTCCACCTTCCTGCTGAATTAATATTTCATCAGCTGGGATTTGGGGCTGGCCAAGCACCAGTTGGACTGCTCCTTCCTTCCAGGGAGAGTCTGCCCTTCTGTCTGTTTGGACTTTCTAAGGTAGAGAACAAGGGGATCTGCAGGCAAATCAGTAGCTAGGAGAATACCTTCGGATGCCTGCAGTCTCTCCTGCTTTGAGGAGCCATAGCTGGGAGTGGAGGGGGGAAAAGGACAGGAGGAAGGCCAGGGAGGTGCGGGGATGAGGTGTCCTCTTCCCATCGCAGTGCAGAGATCATTCCTTAACAAAGTTAGCTTTATGAAGCTTGCCACTGAATCATGGTCCCTGAGTAGCCCTGGCTTCAAGGCTTTTTTGAAACTTAAGACTAGGAACGCTGCCCTGGCTGAGTATCCATCACCTTCATTTCTTTGTCTGTCTCTGCAGTGACTGCTGCCTTGACTTTGATGGGGCGCAGGGGTACACTGCTTTAGGGAAACTGCAGACAGTCTTCCCCAGCTACCTCAGAGTCTCTATTCCTACCAAGGGTGGGGAAGCCCTGAAGCCCTGGTGATCTCTTGGTCTTAGATGGTCCCCTTCCCTGAGTCTGGCAGTCTCTTTCTCTGTGTTGTAGTTTGGATCTGGAATGCCCCTCTCCTGTAGCCTTGGACTTTGAAAGCTTGTTTGTTCCCCAGCTGCTGCTGTTCTAGAAGGCTGTGGGAGGAATCTAACGCTTCATAGAGAAAGCCCCAAAGGTAAAGGCCCTTCAATCCTAAAGATTCACATGGAAGAAAAAAACTGATGCCCCACAAGTTGTCCTCTGACATCTTCCTGCACACCATTCACACACACACACACACACACACACACACACACACACACACACACACACACACACACGATAAAGTAGAAAAGAGTACGGTCAGCTGCAGATGCCTCAGCTGTTAAAGGCTTTTACTGCTCTGTTTCCCAGCCCACACGCTGGGTGGCCCACAGCTCTACGGGATCTGATGCCCTCTTCTGGCCTCCTTGAGCATTGCACCCACGTGTACCTATACACCCAGAAGAGAGAGAGAGAATAGAGCAAGTTGGAAATGAGAGGCCAATGTGGAACAAAGAGGAGTGAATAGTGGTTAATCAGCTGCTTTATTCATTGCTGTAGCCTGGGGACATTTCTATCAACCCTTGACAAGTCCTTATAAACAATGACCTACACCCGATCTCCCTCTGCCCCACACCATGCATCTTCTGTGTACACATACAGGCACCTAGCGTGGGGACACCCCCTCCAGGGAATATGCGGTGACATCTCCCATAAGATCTGGTGTGCACACCTGGGAGAGTATATACCAGCATCCAGGTCCATGTGTTCCTTTGGGGACAGAGTAGGCAGGGGAGGGGTGGTGGGTCTAGCAGCTGAGGCTGCCTGGGTGTATGTGTCCCAGTTTCATCTCCAGCATCTGTCTGCTGGCAGAACAGATTTTAGTCACCTGAGCTCACTGCACACTCCCGCACCCGGCTTTACCACACACGTGACAGACTCACAAGCATCGGACACGTGTCCTGTCCTCCCTACACAGTACTTCCGTGGATCTCACACACATTCTCCACCCAGGATGCTGGTATATACTCTCCCAGCCTCCCAATTCCACTTTCCTGTATCATGTCCATGAATATGTTTAGACCATCTTCTCGTGCCCAAAAACTGAAGGCTCAGCACCGTACCACATCCTTGTAGCCCCCTTCATACATGATAGGCTAGCTCTACATGCAATGGGCACCCACACGCATGCGCAGTGCTCATCCCCACAGCGGACTGACTTTGCCACCACGTGAAAGATATCTTAAAGGCAGTCTCTTTTTATTGTTTTCTTTTATTAGATTGATTGATTGATTGTGTGTAAGCGTGTGGAAGCCAGGACAACCTGTGGAATTGAGTGCTTTCCTTCCAGCTTGTCAAGTGGTCAGGCTCAGTGGCAACCGTCCCCCTACCCCCACCCCACATGAGCCAGCTTGTCAGCCCAGCTCCTCCTGTTAAGTTTCTATCGAATGTAGTATACTTTGTCCATCCTTGTTACATGGGATGCGCCTCCATATTACTGACGCAGAACAGACACTCAGAGAGAAGAAGCAATGCTCTTCGCTCTCTGCAGGAATTCGGAGTGTGGCCATTCACACCTGTAAGCCAAACACTCAGGAGGAGGAAGAGCGCCATGAATTAGAGGCGAACCTGAGCTGTAGTTCCCTGCTCCCGTACACACACACACACACACACACACACACACACACACACACACGAGTATAGATGGCAGTCACAGGCAATTGTGCTGTCCAGCGTGGGTGCCAGGATCTAAACTCTGGTCCTCCAGGAGAGCACTTTGCGGTGCCATCTCTCTTCTGCATTGTTTACAAGGCAAGAGCTGATGCTGAACTTGGTTGGAGCTCACACGGGGGTCATCCTGGCTCCACTTCCTCAGTGCTAGGTTAGGCAAGTGTCACCAGGACTGGCCCTTAGCCTTTCCGAGGATCTGAACTCAGGTCACCAAGCTTGTGCAGCAAATGCTTGCCCAATAGAGCTGTCGCCTCAGCCCCCACCCACTTTGATGCTGGCAACCATCATGTTTCTTTCTCAGGGGTGAGTGACACTCCTTAGGGACCTCCCTCACAAGGTGGGATAGCTAGCGGGGTGGAAAAGCCAGACAAAGACATCTAGAGTTTACTCTACATGGGCAGCAGCCGTGGTGTGGAGAGACCCTGATGCGCCTGCTTCTGATTCACCAGTGCAGGAGTTATAGCTGTGGACCACCACCCACCATGCCTGGTTTTACCCTCTGCTGGGGCTATAATCCGGGGCTTTGTGAATTCTAGGCAAGCGCTACCAACTGAGCCTTTTTTCTTTGTAAGTTAATTCCCTCAGATATTTTGTTATAGTGCTAGACAACTGCATATATATATATACACACAGGCATCACATATATACTTCATGCCATACACACACACACCACATATCACACACACACAGAGATACACACAGACTACACACAGAAGTATCACTCAGCACACACAGAGACTCTCCCCCCACCCCCAAGCCTGAGAAAAGAACACGGGCAATGCCCCCTGCCTGGGCCTAGCCAGGCAGCCTCCCTCTGGCTGAAGCTAGGGCAGAGTTAACCTAATTACCATCCTGGGGCTGCCTGGTGCACAGCTCAGCTCCCCGCCCGGCTGGGAGCATATTAAAACCAGCAGGAGTCGGGGAGGGAGGGAGCCAGAGGAAAGAAGCTATTTTTAGGTAGCAGGTGGGTTTGTAGCAGGGCTGGCGGTTGAGAGGGGAGGGGCTGAACGTCGTGATGGGGCCGAGGTCAGGGCACAGGGTAATCTGAAGAAGATGTGTTGAAACTAAATGGGGACCAGGGCAGCTATGGTCTCCCCAGGGAAGTGGGGAGGGGCCAAGAGTTGAGAGAAGAGACTTGGTTGGTTCTGAGACAGAGCTGTGCCTGCTGGGGTTGGGGACCGAGGCAAACCACCCTCAAGGGTCCCTAGAGCAGGGAAGAGCAGAAATCACTCAAATAGGCGGAAGAAGGTGTGATTTGATAGCCCACCGCCTAACACAGATAGTTACACAGACACACAGACAGGCAGACATACACAGGCACACACATACAGACACAGACAGGCACACATGAACACACAAGATGGACATACATACACACAAACATGGAGTAGAGATGCAATATCTTGTCCCCGGTCCCCAAGAGCTTCTAGATAGGAGTGTGACCACCTGGGGCTCACCAGCTACTCCAGGAGTGGCTGTTTTTCCCTGTTCAGGCCTTGATCTGGGGCCAGTCCCTTTCTGTCCCCTATCAAGGGTCACTAAGATCCTGAGCCCCAGCAAGGAGCACAGTGAAACACACACACACACACACACACACACACACACACACACACACGCAAGACATGAGAACTTGGTTGAACCAACAACCCCCAAAATGTGAAGGTTTTGTGTTCAAGGCTCACTCAGTACAAGGGGTGAGTGGTGACCGGGGAACTGGGAAATTCCCAAGATGTCTAGCACATGACCTTGAACTTTCCAAAGCTACAGGGCACCTTGTCGAAGTAGAGGATGCCCCACAGTAAGAGAGCCTTGGGTTCAAATTTCAGCTCCCCTTACCTGCCATGTGACTCTGAACTGTCTCTCAGGCATGGAGTCCCTTGCCTGGAGAGTGGAGCTTGGATAATTGTGATGAGAGTTAAAAGAAGCCCATCTGGTGCTGGAGAGATGGTTCAGCCATTAAGAGCACTTGCTAGTCTAAGGATCAGAGTTTATTCCTGAGCACCAACCCGGATGGCTCACAACTGCCTGTAACTCCAGCTCCGGAGGAATCTGACGCCCTCTTCTGGCCTCTGTGGGTACTGCACACACAGAGATGCATGCATGTAAATTTAAAAAAATAATAATAATAAAATAATAATAATAAACCTTTGTTAAAAAAGAAAGCTGATGCTGTGCATCGTGGTATGCACATTTAATCCTAGCACTCAGGAAGCAGAGGCAGGAGGATATCTATAAGTTCAAGGCCAGCATTGTCTATGTAGTGAGTTACAAGACAGCCAGGGGTACGGAGTAAGACCCTGAGTAAAAATCCTTCCGCCTTAAAAAAAAAAAAAAAAAAAAAAGAAAGCTGAGCTTAGCTCAAAGATTGGGTCCTGGGTTCAATCTTCAGTGCTAAAACAAAAACAAAACAACAGATAAAACAAATAAATAATGCTATATTGGTTCTGGAGCCAACGTGTCTAACACCAAGGACTTAGCAGGGTTGGCTCTTTCTGGGATCCTTTGCCCTTAACTTTGTTTGGTTTTGCTTTCATCCTGTGTGAAGGTGGTGTGTGCGAGTGTGTATGTGTGTTGTGTGTGTATTGTGTGTGTGGTGCTGTTTGAGTAGTGTGTGTGTGTGTGCATGTGTGTGTATGTGCATGTGTGTTGTGGTGTATGTATTGTCTGTGTGTTGTGTGTATGTGCATGTATGTATATATATGCATGTGTGTATGTGTATATGTGCATGTATGTATGTGTCTGTGCATGTGTGTGTATGTATGTGTCTGTGCATGTGTGTGTATGTGTGTGCCTGTTCCCATGTGTGTGCCTAAGGCTGATGTTGGGAGTTCTCTCTCTCTCTCTCTCCCCCTCCCTCTCTCCTGAACCCGACATGGCTAGTCTAGCTAGCCAGCTCACTCGGGAGATACTGCCTCTTTCTGGGATGTGAACTCAAGTCCTTGTACTGCACAGGAGGCTTTCATTCTTGAGCCTCCTCTCCAGCTCCTTACTAACCTTTCCCTGGGGTCGCCTGCCTTCCTCTCTTTGTAGCCTCAACTCTCCACCTCCAATGACAGCAGTGCAAGATCTCACTCTCTGCATCGCCTGTATCTCTTCCTCCCGCTTGGATGCTCTCACCTGACCTCTCCTAAGATGCTCTGTGATTCCCCTATGTTAGGTTCAGTTCCCAAGCACCTACGATTGGTTGCTTACAACCACTTGACTCTAGTTCTTGCAATTCTCCTGGACTCCGAGGGCCGCAGGCATGCACATGGTACACATACATACATGCATGTATGTACACATACACATAAAATAACAAAAAACCATGTTCTTAAAAAAAAAAAAAAGAAACCGGGCGTGGTGGCGCACGCCTTTAATCCCAACACTCGGGAGGCAGAGGCAGGCAGATTTCTGAGTTCAAGGCCAGCCTGGTCTACAAAGTGAGTTCCAGGACAGCCAGGGCTATACAGAGAAACGCTGTCTCGAAAAACCAAAAAAAAAAAAAAAAAAAGAATTTATTCTGAAGTCAAATGTGAGCCAACATGGCAGAGTAGCACAGATCCTGGTTCCGATGTGGTAACAGACTGAGGGGAGATTTTAGTGATGGAATAAAGAAAGTTAGAAATTAAGACACTTCCCATATACATTGGTGGAGACATCAGGTCACAGACAGGAAGGGAAACTGAGCCTGTGGGCATCAGATGCTGTCTGAAGGAACTGTTAGCTTTGAGCTGGTGGAAGCTAAGGGTCTGCTTGTGCATTCCAAAGCTCGCTTTCTTTCTCTCTTTCTTTCTTTCTTTCTTTCTTTCTTTCTTTCTTTCTTTCTTTCTTTCTTTCTTTCTTCCTTCCTTCCTTCCTTCCTTCCTTCCTTCCTTCCTTCCTTCCTTCCTTCCTTTCTCTCTTTTTAAAAGATTGTATTTATTATTATACATAAGTACACTGTAGCTGTCTCTAGACTTGCCAGAAGAGGGCATCAGATCTCATTACAGATGGTTGTGAGCCACCATGTGGTTGCTGGGATTTGAACTCAGAACCTTCAGAAGACCAGTCAGTGCTCTTAACCACTGAACCATCTCACCAGCTCCCCAAAGTACTTTCCTAATGGGCTAAAAGATCATGTACAGAGGTGGGTAATGAAAGGAGCTAGAGCTAGCCCAAGATGAGTTGTCTCTAGAATTGGGAACCTTTTAAATTCTCTACAGCATTCAGGTTCTGTTCAGTTGTGTCTTTCCGGGGACTCTCATTTACAAATGCTGTTGTCCGGGGGTCACTTTGGGAAAGAGATATCCATTAATTATACGATGTTGGCCTTGGGGTGTATTAAATCCTTGCCTTATCACCACGACAAGAGCAGCTTAGGGGAGGAAGGGACGGCTGTGTCCCACAGTGTGAGCTTATCTGTCAGGGAAGGCATGGCGGCAGCAGCAGCCGGAGCGTGAGGCGACTCCTCCCGAGGCATCCATAGTCAGGAAGCAGCGAGAGAGGGATGCTGGGGCTCTGCTTGCTTTTTTCCTTACATCCCTTCCAGGACCTCAGATCGAGGGATGCTGCTGCCCACATTCAAGGCGGGCTTCCTCTCCTCAGTTAGATCTGTCTAGAAATGCCCTCATGGACACAGCCAGCAACCAAATTCCACCAAGTTGCCAATGGAGACTCACCATCATCGGCAAGGGGAAAAACCACTTCCAAATCCCAGCACTCGGGAGGCAGAGGCAGGCAGATTTCTGAATTCGAGGCCAGCCTGGTCTCCAGAGTGAGTTCTGGACAGCCAGGGCTATACAGAGAAACCCTGTCTCGAAAAAACAAAACAACAACAACAAAAACCCACTTCAATAAAAAACCCACTTCCAAGTCCTGGATTTGAGCCCCCTACAGGAACGGACGTGTAGCTCAGTGAGGTGAACAGCTGTGTGGGTGCCCTGGAATGGGATATATAAGTTGCTCTCTGGATCCCCAAACTTGAGCTTGTATTTAGGAGGAGTGCCAGTCTATGGTGCTATTAAAATATTTAACTAGGGCTGGAGAGATGGCTCAGCAGTTAAGAGCACTGGATGCTCTTACTGAGGACGGAGGTTCGGTTCCCAGCCCCAGTATAGCAGCTCACAACCATCTGTTACTTCAGTCCCGGGGGAATTAGTGCTCTCCTCTGACTCTGTGGGCGTTGCACACTTATGGTGCACACACAGGCAAAGCACTCATACACATAAAATAAAAACCAAAATCCTTTGAAGGATTCAGTATAGCTGGGTATGATGCTACACCTCAGCACCCAGCAGACTGAGCTAGAAGGATCATGGTTTCCAGGGTAGCCTGAGCTACATAGGGAGACCTTGCCTCAAATATAAAACCAAGGAAGGAAGGAAGGAAGGCTGGGAGGTGGCTTAATGGTTAAGGACACTCTCACTGCTCTCGCAGAGGACCCGAGTTCAGAGCCTTAGCACTCAAGTCAGGATGCTCACAACCACCTGTAACTCTAGCTCCAGGGATCTGACCCCTTCTCCTGGACTTCACATATAACTGCACACACATGCAATTCCCCTCCCTACCCCGCAACATATAATTAAAAATAAAATCTGGTTTTAGATGGTGTACTGGCTGGTTTAGTGTCAACTTGACACAAGCTGGAGTTATCACAGAGAAAGGATCCTCTCTTGAATAAATGCCTCCATGAGACCCAGCTATAACGCATTTTCTCAATTAGTGATCAAGTGGGGAGGGCCCAGCCCTATGTGGGTGATGCCATCCCTAGGCTGGTAGTCCTGGGTTCTATAAGAGAGCAAGCTGAGCAAGCCAGGGGAAGCAAGCCAGCAAGCAGCAGCCCTCCATGGCTTCTGTATCCACTCCTGCCTCCAAGTTTCCACCTGTGTGAGTTCCAGTCCTGACTTCCTTTGGTGATGAACAGCAATGTGGAAGTGTAAGCTGAATAAACCCTTTCCTCCCCAACCTGCTTCTTGGTCATGATGTTTGTGCAGGAATAGAAACCCTCACTAGGACAGATGGGTACCGGATACCGGAAGCATTTGGGTACTGATCAGTGGACTTAGGGGTCCTCTTGGCATGTTCAGCAGTTACCCATTTACTAAAGGGAATGTTGGGATGATCTACAGGCGATGGCCTCAGACAGAGCAGCAACAGGTGACTTAAGAGGGCTAAGGAAATGTCTCTACCTCCCCAATAGGTCAGCTATCCTGGGGTGACTATTTTCAAGAGGTTCTCCACTTCTGGGCATCTGCTTCTGTCTGCCCTGCAGTGACCTCAGTTAGATGACATAACACAATGAAGAGGGTCAAGAGAGAATGTGGCTTTGGTTAGGTGTCTACCTCCGATCAATAGGATCCCCTTTTGTTAGAGAAAGGAGACAACAGTCTCTCTCTCTCTGTCTGTCTGTCAGATTTGTTATTTTTATGTATATGTCTACCTGCACAGTCTTTTGTTTTGGTTTCAAAAATATTTATTGATTTGCTTTATGTATGAGTTCTCAGCTTTCAGACACACCAGAAGAGGGCATCGGATTCCATTACAGACGGTTGTGAGCCACCGTGTGGTTGCTGGGAATTGAACTCAGGACCTCTGGAAGAGCAACCAGTCATCTTAACCACTGAGCCATCTCTGAGTCCCCTACCTGTACAGGTTTATGTGTAGCGCCTGAGTGCAGGAGTCCCCAGAGCCTGGAAGAGGGCGTTGGATCCTCTGGAACAGTCCACACCTGAGTGCTAGAAACTGAACTCGGGTCCTCCGGAAGAGCAGTAAGCCTCTTACTGGGAGCTAACAATAGCCTTTTAAAGTAGGTTCAGGCGATCTATCCTGAGCCCAGAATACAGGCCCCAGGCCAGGTCTCTGGCCTCAGACGTCTGCAGAAGCTGCAGGGCAGACCTGGGCCTGTCCCCACTCCTGTCCCCTAGGTAGCTTTCTCCTACACTGGGTTTGAATATCAGCCTCCTCTCTCCTTGGATATCAGCATTGTCCTTGTCCAGTGTCCAGAGCGTTGGAGACAGGAAAAACCCACAGACAGTCTGGCCACTCCCTCAAACCTACAGAGACTCAGAGCTTTGCTTTCCAACCTAGGGGCTTCTTTCCATGGCCCTCCCTTTATTGTTTGCTCTTACTCTGGCGGCTGGCGACTGTTCCCTCCCTTCTGCCTGGATGAGACAAGACCAGACAGCACGGCTAGCCTGATTTGGCTCTGGAATGCTAATCTCACTCCCGAGTGACCTAGTCTGCTTGGAAACTATGCACAGCATCGGCCTCTCGCCCCCTCTTCTGGCCACAGAGGGAACTGCAGAGTCTGGGCCCGGGAAACCTGGACACCACAGCGAACTCACGAAAACTCACTAAAACGCTCTCCTTTTCATTTTCCAATGCGACCGTGGTTCCTTCCCCTGACCCCAGCAATCTTCTACAACCCATTTGTCTTCATCCGGGTCCCCCACTGCCTCGAAGCTGCTAAGGACTGGCTCTCATAATGGCTTGCATAATGAGCACATTAACACTCCAATCGCCACCCTCGCCTTGCTTTGCTAGTCAGGAAACAGGAGATGGTCAGGGAGGGAGTTAACTGGACATTTTACAAGAACAGTATTAGCTTTTAGCTGCTAAGCCATCCCTTCAGCCCTTCCTGGTCTTCCACTGACCCCAGAGCTCCCTGATTGGCTAGCCTGGCTGGCCAGCAAGTGCCAGGAATCCTCCTGTCTCCGTCCTACCTCCAATTTCCTCCGTGCTGTGGTTACATTGCCACACTTGGCTTTTTCTGTGTGCTCTTCAAACTCGGGTCGTCCGTGCTTAAGTACTAGGTACTTCCCCCACTAAGAATCTCCCCGTGGAGCTGAGAGGAAGTGGAAATGGGGTTGGGAAGTGAGTTCGCCCTTCCCAAGCTGCTTACAGCCACCCTGTTGACCCTCAGGCTCTCTGCTTTGTTCTTGCATTGTGGAGTGCTGGCCTTTGGCTGGGAGTCTCTTGGTGCTTTCCAGGAATGTAGTCTAGAGCCCACCTCGCATGCAAAGAGGATCTTTCTCATTGAACTGAAGCAGCTTCAGTCTGTGGCCTAACACCAAATTGTAAAGTTATTTAAAACATTGAGTCATCTCCCTCTTTTGTTAGATTTATATTTGTATGCATGTGTGTTCAGGTGTGTTTGTCTGTGTGTGTGCACTTCTGTGTGGAGGTCAGAGGTCAATTTCAGGTGTTCCTCAGAACATCCATTCTGTCCATCTTGGTTTTGAGACAATCTGTCTCATGGGCCTGCCACTCAGTGATTTGACCAGGTTGCCTGGCCAGTGAGTCCTGGGGGTTCAAACTCAAGGCCTCGTGCTTATGTAGAACATGTCCTCTACCAGGGAACTGTCGACCTGAGGAAATGTGTTCCTAACTGGATTGTGGTACTCTTGATGAGGAACCTTGTAGTTGGCAAGGTCATCATCTCAGGCTCCTTTGCTGCCTGAAATGCTAGCCCAGCACTCTCCTCTGCCTGAGCAGGCTGCCAAGGAAGACTGGAGATTCCTGCTCTGCCTAGACATCTGGGGGTGTCTTTTCTGGAGCCTGGGGGTCCCAGACCTTCAACCTTCATTTCTCCTGCTAGTTCTGAGACCAGAGCTGTCAGGCGAGACCTGACAGGCAGGAGCCAACACCAACGTGGCAGTGGGATCTGACATCCCAGCGCTCAGGATTTTGTATCACCTTAAACATAGTGAGACTGTCAAAAAAGCATGTAGCCAGAGAACATAAAGGTCATTGCTTCCCTACTTTCACTCTTGCCATGGAGTTTTTGCTGGGTGGTGTGTGTTTATGCGGTGATGCTTCATAGCTGGTTTCTTTTCTCTTCCTCTTTAGGTTGAGACAATGTTTCTATATGTAGCCCTGGTTGTCCTGGAACTATACAGACCAGGCTGGCCTCCAGCTCAGAGATCTGCCTGCCTCTGCCTCCTGGTGCTAGAATTAAACACCTCACTTTGCTACAACTTCTGTTTCTAATACCAATGTTTTTAAAGAAAGATTTATTTATGTATGTGAGTACACTGTAGCTACACAGATGTTTGTGAGCCTTCATGTGGTTTTTAGGGATTGAATTTTTAGGACCTCTGCTCACTTCGGTCAACACCGCTCCTTCAGTCCCTGCTTGCTCCAGCCCAAGCTTCATTTATTATTATATTATACATAAGTACACTGTAGCTATTTTCAGACACAGATCTCATTACGGATGGTTGTGAGCCACCATGTGGTTGCTGGGATTTGAACTCAGGACCTTCGGAAGAGCAGTCATCTCACCAGCCCCCTCTAGTACCAATTCTAACTGTGCCTAACTTCACTAAGTTATATGGACTTTGGGTCTAGTTATTTTGGATGTGTGATGCTTTTATTTACTTAAAGGATTTTTTTCTTTAATAATAAAGTCTATACAAAAAAAAAAAAAAAAAGACTAACCAGGATTGGGCAGATGGTCCAGTCAAGTAGAGCGCTGACTAGTAATGCAAGCGTGAGAACCTGAGTTTGATCTCCAGCGTTAGTCGTCCCCCTCTCCCCACTTCCCTCTCCCTCTTGCTCCGGGCCTTTAATTTTTATTTCTCATTACAGATGGTTGTGAGCCACCATGTGGTTGCTGGGATTTGAACTCATGACCTCTGGAAGAGCAGTCAGTGCTCTTAACCCCTGAGCCATCTCAACAGCCCTCCAGTACCAATCTTAAAAAAAAAAAAAAAAAAAGAAATAGGGCCTGGAGCTATCCCAGCCTATGCCAGCACCGATGGGGCAGCCCTGAAATACGAGCAGTGACCATCCACAACCAAGAGGTCACTAGACCTTAGCTCCAGCCTGTCAGGTGAAAGGAAGGATGCAGAACTGAGGCAGAAAGGAGGTGGTGTCTGTTTCTCCCCTCCTGGAGCAGACTGCACTATGTAAGCCAGGCTGACCACGAACTTGCTCCTCAGACCTTTTATTTTTGGTGGCACTAGGAATTGATCCAGTCTGTTCTATGCTGCTGTGACAAACACCATGACCAAAAACACTTCAGGGAAGAAGGGCTTATGTGACTTAAACTTCCAGATCTCAGGCTATCATTTGAGGGAGCTCAAGGCAGGAACCTGATAGCAGGCCTGCTTGCCATTCCACATATTACCTCAGACCAAAGAACTCACTTCACTGCCAAACAAGGACAGAAAGCTTACACTGAGCCAGATTTCTAAAAGATTATTTTGTTGAGACAGGGTCTCAACTCTGTAGTGGAACTCACTATGAAGACCACGTTAGCCTGGTGCTCACAGAGCTGTCTGCCACACCTCCTGAGTGCTGGGATTAAAGGTGTGCCACCATACCCAACTACTTTAGTGTTGGTGAGGCTATTTGTACCTGCACCTTTGCTCTCAGAAGCCAGAGGCATTGTAGGTCCCCTGGAGTTGGAGTTACAGGCAGCTGTCAACTGTCTGGTATGAGTGCTGGTGACTAAACTAGGTTCTAGAATAGTACAGGCCTTTAACCAGCTCCCTCTAGCCCCAGTGAGCTTTCCTTCATTGTAGGACCACCTGTCCAGGGAATGCTGCTGCCCACAGTGGGCAGGGCCTCCCAACAAATTAACAATTAAGGCAATGCCATATAGACTTGCCTGCAGGCACATCTAATCTGGGCAATTTAGAGGGAGGTGTTGATATCCAAATTGGTTCTTGATTGTAACAATAAAGGAGGCGGAAGTCAATTGCTGGGTGAAGGGAAAAAGGTGGGACTTTTGGGTCCCAGGAGGAGAAGGGACAGGGAGGACGAAACGACCATGTAAGATCTTGGGGGGCTGGAAATGGCAGTCTCTGCCCTGGCGGTTGGCTAGAATAGGTTAGTTGACAAGAATCAACTATCTAGCTAGTTTTAAAATATTTACTGTCTAGTGTTTTCCATCTGCAGAGCATAGTGGGCAGGAGAAGGGGCAGCAGGGAGAACAGCAGTGGCTCATCTTGGAGCTGAGAGCAGCAGCCCAGGGACAAATGAAAATTGTCCTTTTAAAAATTACACAAAACAGGGCAATCCCTCAATTAGAAAACTCCCCTTTCATGTGACTCTAGGCTGTGTCAAATTGATGGTTAAAAGCATGACAGATCTTAGGGGACATGCTAGGAAGCACTCTATCCCAGCCATGCTACTAATCATGGGCTACTGCTCTACAGCTGAGCTCTACCCTGCTGCTCTAATGTTCTGAGACAGTCTCCCTCCCTCAGCGGCCTGGAACTGCTCTCAACTCTGCAGTGCAGGCAGGCCTTGGCCTTTAGACCCTCCTGCCTCACCCACCACGGAGTAGCTGGGGTGACAGGCATGCACGGCTAGGCTGGCCTTAGACTTCTCTGAAGCTTCAGGGGTCTCTGCCTAACGTGGGAATAGCCGCTAGCTCTTGTTGATGTTATTATTTTAAGATAATTCTCCCTATGTAGTTTCAGCTGGCTTGTAGTTCAGAATGTACACCAGTCTGGACTTGGAATCAGAGATCATCTTGTCTCCTGAGTGCTGGGATTCAAGGTGTGAACCACCTCGCCCAACCGTAGACTCTATTCCTGATTAGTGAGCTGATGGGAAAGGAAATTTACAGAGACCTTGAAAAAGAAAATCAGAGCCTGCTTTACTGTCATTATCAACAGACCAGACATAATTTGGAAGAGATGCTGATGCTGACTCAACACCCTCCATCATCGCAAACTAGACTCTCAAGTGGTTCCAATGACATGATGCTGAATAAGTTAGGATGCTGCTGCTGCTGCTGCTCGAGGCTCACACCTCTCACTTCATGTTCTTGACAAAGTCTTCGCCTTTCTTGATGGAGGCTTTCAGCTCAGGGATGGCCTCGGCAATCATTTTCTCCTCAAAAGGAGTGATCTTGCCAATGCCTAGGTTCTTCTCCAGGCCCTTTTTCTGAATGAGAAGGGAAATGGTGACATGTGAAACCACATTCTAGCTTGGTTCGGCAGCGCAGGCCTCTACCAGGTCACACGGCCAGTCCCTCACTGGGGGGTTCTAAGCAGAAAGATTGTACTTTAGCTGCACACCAGCCCAAAAGCCCTTTTCTTTCAACTGTAGCCTGGCCTTGACAGCCATTCACAGCTGCCACATTCCCCACGCTATACTTGCACAGCTCTGCTCTAAGTGACATTGTTCCTCCTCCCCTAAAGCCAAGCAGGTTCCCAGGCAGTGATGGGGGCTCGCCCTGGATACGCACCCCCAACAGCAAGGGCGTAGAGAAGTAAGTGCATTCCGTCTCTTTGGACTGAACAAAAGAACACTCAACGACTCCTTCCTTCCCGTTCATGGCATCCACGAGGGAGAAGACAAAGCGGGCTCCAGCATAAGCCATGGACAGAGTGGCAGAACCTGGGAGAGAAAGAACGATGGGGCAGCACTGCCAGCACCAGACGCCACATACCAATTGTGCTGCCGGGAAAGCACCTGCACCCCACACTCATTGGGGGTGAGGGGCGACTCTGGGCTGCACTTCACTGTCTCCAAATCTAAAGTCACCTTCACCCTACAGAAAACTGAGCTGCTTTCTAGAACCTTCTCTTCAGGCAAAGGCAGATGCACCATGGAGAGAAGCACCCATTATGGTACCCAGGGACAACCAGCCTTTCTCTGTCACCCAAAAAGTCCTGGCTCTCAGTGTCGGTGTTCCTACCCCTAGGGATGCCTGGGACTTTACCTGCTCCAGCCTTGGCCTTCACGACTTCTGTGCCAGCCTCCTGGATCCTCCCGGTGAGTGTGGCCAGCTGGTCTTGGGGAAAGTCAACCTTAGGGGTACACTGCAGGGCAAGCCAAGGACTATGTGAGCATTTTCTGGTGCTAGCCCCTCCACACACCCCAGGCCTGGCCCACTCCCCCCGCTACAGTGTGTTCCATTCCAGCACCACTGCAAAAAGAAACCAGGCTTCATTTCTTCTTGGGGATGTAACTTAGGGCCTCCTTCATGCCAAACAGAGGTCCTGCCACTCAACCACAGATTCCAAAGTCTTTTTTTTTTTTTTTTTTTTTGGTTTTTCGAGACAGGGTTTCTCTGTGTAGCCGTGGCTGTCCTGGAACTCACTCTGTAGCCCAGGCTGGCCTCGAACTCAGAAATCCGCCTGCCTCTGCCTCCCAAGTGCTGGGATTAAAGGCGTGCGCCACCACGCCCGGCTCCAAAGTCCTTTCTTATAGACAAAGGCAAAAATCATTTTTTTTTGTTGTTGTTGTTTTTTGAGACAGGGTTTCTCTGTATAGCCCTGGCTGTCCTGGAACTCACTCTGTACACCAGGCTGTCCTCGAACTCAGAAACCCACCTGCCTCTGCCTCCCAAGTGCTGAGATTAAAGGCGTGCGCCACCACGCCCGGCTAAAAATCACTTTGTTGTTGTTGAGACAGATCTTATGCAGCCCAGGCTGGCCTTGAATTCATGATGTAGCCAAGAATACCTCTGACCCTCCTGCTTCCACCTCCCTGTGTAGCCCCCATGCACAGCCACCCTAATTACCTGTGTGCACACATGTATACATTGGGAGGCCTGAGGTTGATGTCAGCTGTCTTCAACCACTGTCCAGCTTATGTGTGTTTTGAGACAGGGTCTCTCACTGAACTCAGAGCTCCGACTAGGCTAGGCTGACTGCCCAGAGATCCTCTCATCTACTGGGCACTAGCATGATAGCCTTGCCTCTGGCTCATTTTCACAGGGTTGCTGGGAGTCCGACTCAGGTCCTCGTGTTTGAATGGCAGGCACTTCACTGACTGAACCATCTTCCCACCACTTACTCTGCCAGAGGTTTTACACACTGAGCAGCAGAGCCCACGACTCCGCGTAGCATATTCACCCAAGGATCACTTCACCTTTGGTCCTCACCCAGGTTTCTCCCATCTCTTCTCTATCACCCCATTTGCAACCAGCTCTCCCTTTTGTGACTTGCAGCCACAAATGAGCTTGAAGAAACTTTGTTTTAGATTTATATCCACTGACCCATCTCTCCATGCCTGGCCTTGCAGAGTCATAATACTCAGGGTGGATGCCTAGTTTCCTCTTGGTTCATTTATACAGTATGCTACATACCACAGATATGAGTACATCATATTCAGGGGCTCATTAAATGACACTCTTATCACCATTATATTCAAATCAACTGCTGGATTTTTTGTTTACTATAGGGCTTGATGTAGCCCAGGATGGCAACAAATCCATCCCACAGCCGGTGGATGGCAACTGTGAACTCCTAATCCTCTTGCCACCACCTCCCCAAAGTGGGAATTTATAGCTGTCCCCTCTCACACCAGGCCTCCTATAGTGCCTGCTTTGATCTCATGGGCTGTTTCCCAGTGTGCTAGATAGAGCCTGCTACTTCTGACAACATCCAGCCCCACAGCGGATAATCAGGAAAACCCTAGACAGTTGGGTTCCAGCTGCAGCAGAAATCCTTCCACAATCCAGGGGCCAGTTCCCCTTGTCCAGACTGTTCTGAGGGCTTCAAGGCAGCCTTAAGAAGGCGTCTGTCTTTTAAGAGAGCGCTCTTGCAGTCACGCACCTGAGAGATGAGGGGGATGATCGTCTTCCCGGCGTGGCCGCCAATGACAGGCACGTTGACTCGAGCTGGATCCAAACCCTACTCACCAAAGCAGGAGCTTGATTAAGTGTTAACAAGTTCTCAGCCACAGTCACCCAAAGCACACAGACGGGGAACCCAGAATGCTCACAAACAACCAGGAGCACTCAGAGTCTGGCCCTGTCATAGCATCAGTCACTGTGAGCAGATGCAGGGAGGCACAGTGTGGTGGTTTGAATATGCTTGGCCCAGGGAGTGGCACTATCAGGAGATGTGTGTCACTGTGCAGATGAGCCTTCAGACCCTTGTCCTAGCTGCCTGGAAGACAGTCTTCTTCTGGTAGCCTTTGGATCAAGACATACAATTCTCAGCTCCTCGCTGCCTCAGCACTCTGTCTACCTAGATGCTGCCATGCTAACAGTGGACTGAACCCCTGAACCTGTAAGTCAGCCCAATTAAATGCTGTCCTTATAAGAGTTTCCTTAGTCACGGGGTTGCTTTACAGCAATGGAAACCCTAAGACAGACAGTTTGTGTAGGGGCCACCACAGGCTCCTCTGTCACAGGCCAAACTGTACTGTCCACCTTGCTAGACACCTGATGACATCCTCATGTAGCCAGAGGACAGCAACACTCCTATGCTAAGGTCACTATGAAAAACCCCAACAAGTGTCCTTCCCACCCTGTCCCAGATAAAGAGTTCTTTCCCCAAAACTTAGAGAATCTAAACCCGTTCCCACACTGTGGCTGGACAGCAGAAGCACAGGCTCAAGGCAGCAGGGCTGCTAGTGAGATGTACACACAGCCAAGTGGAATGACTGCCAAGCAGGGTGTGAAAGGCATCAGCAGACACTGGCTGATTAAGAGCATCTCAGTGGTTAAGAGTGCTTGCTGTTCTCGCAGGGGACCAGATTTGGTTCCTACTACCACATGGCATGGCTCATAGCTAATTAAGATAAATTTACATCTACACATGTATATTTAAAAAAAAGGAGTTGGGCACGGCCCGAGTCAGGAAGCAGGCAGGATGTGAGTCCTTCCAGGTAAGCTACTAAGCTACCCTAGGAAAAGGAGGTAGAACTAGAGGTCCTGATGATAGCTATTTAAGGGCTTCTATAACTTTTCTGATCCTTATCACCGTGTGTAAGGACTAGCAGATAAATCTAGTTTGTCCAGGGCATGGCAAATGAGACAGGTGGTTACCATCCAAGAGTAGACTCGAGTCTGAGCGCTGATGCAGAGGGCAGAGAGCACACTAAGCCAGTCTGAGCCTGTGGGGCCCACTGCCTAAACGCCTACAAAAAACACTGACACTGCTGCAAAGACGGAACTCTCGGGGCCATGTTTCCTGTCATATTCTGTGCCCTCCCATGAGCAGTTCAGACAACAGGTACTGAGTCACCCACAGGGTCCTCCCTCACCTTTAGCTCTGCCACAAACGTGTTCGCTCTGACGATGTCAAGGGTTGTCACACCGAAGATCTTGTTGGGGTTGTACACGCCGTGCTTCTTGAAAACTTCTGCTGTGATGGGGATGGTGGAGTTCACCTAAAAAATCGTGAGACAGACGTCATCTTACAGCAGAGCCCAGCACAGGCCCTGCCAACAGCAGTAAGCCACCTGCAAGGACAGGCAAAGCGGCCACAGGATATGAACAAAGCACACCCCTGCACGGACGCCTGCTCCCTGGCACCCTGGCTATCCCATGCACTCACCCAGCCCTGCCCCCAGTACTCACTGGGTTGGCAATGATGCAAACCATGGCTTCAGGACAGTGCTGGGCACAGGCAGCCGTCAGGGTGGCCACAATGGTAGCGTTGGTGTTGAACAGGTCATCCCGTGTCATTCCTGGGATGATCCAGGGTGAGAGAGCCACATACAACATTATGAAATTTCAAAAACAATTACATGTTTGGTTTTTCCTCTGTGTGCAAACATGTCATGGTGAGTGCAAGTGTGTGTGAGAGAGTCAAAGGACAACTTGTGGGAGTTGGCCCTCACCTCCCACTTTTGGGAGGTCTTGTACTCACATATAAGCACTAAGAGAACCAGGAATCATGCCGGAGTGTCTCCTCACTGGAGGAGATAGAAATCAAATACCTGCATTTCATCTGTGGCACCGAGAGTGGATTTTTCTCTAATGGCCTGGTGACCTTTCAGCTATCTCGAGGCAGACCTCACCCAAATTACCAAGAATGACTGTCCCAGGCTCTTCCCTCCCTCGACCTTTACCCATCCTGAGGGGAGATGTCACATGTACTTTCTGGCTGCTGACCTCTATGCTCAGTTAGAGACCAGCCTTTCAGTTATAGAATCCACCTTCACAATCAAATGTAATTTGTAATAGTCTCTATGTAGTCAAACTTTATTGTGCCCTGGAACTGGACTCCCAGTTGCCTGGAAACTTTTCCCAAACTGTACTTTTTTTAAAGTTTTTATTTTATTACATTTTTTTATTAACTTACTTCTTTGAGACAAGCTCTCTCTCTCTGTAACAGTTCTGAGCTGTTCTGATACTCACTATGCAGACCAGGCTGGCCTCAAAGTCAGAGCTCTGTCTGCCTCTGCCTCCCCAATGCTGGGATTAAAGGTGTGCACCACCATGCCCGGCTTGTCCTGTGTTTTAAGCATGCGGACAGTGAAGCACCTGCCTTAGGCTCCCTGCAGGCTGATCCAGGCTGATGAAGCCAATCTGCACTGGGTTTTCATTCTCATCTCTTCAAGTGCCCCACTTCCCTGTCTGACGCCTGCAGGAACCCCTCAACTGGTGCCCAGCCTGGGGTACAAGACCCTCAGAGAAGGTAAGAAAAGTTTTAATTTTTCCTAGAAATTAGAGGTTAGGGCAACTCACTAAAATGACCTTTATGTGAGAGAATGGAGCCATAGGCTCTTCTCAGTCCTATGAGACAAACTGTTTTGTACAATTAGTGAAATATTTGTTAAGATCCCAAAAGCCCAAAATGTTCAGAGCAATAGCGCTGCACTAAACGCATAGGAGCTAAAGTAGAGAACCCATGAAAATGAGGATAATAAAGTCCCTGTCAATGTGGGTACCAGGGACTGAATTTGAGGTGTCAGGCTTGGTGGCAACCATCTCTACCCACAAAGTCATCCTGAAGGCCTATCAAGGGTAGCAGGAGTCCTAAGGTGGAGCTGGCTGGAGTGCATGGAGGGCTAAGCAGAGTGACATTTGTTGTCCACAGCACCAGAGCCGGCAGAAACCAGGTGGACATGTAGTCTTTCCCCTGGACAGAGAGGAGGCCTTTGGAGAGGGAGAGGGGTAAAGTCACAGTGTCAGCAGGACGCACACGCTTCTCAACTGTGTGAGGACACTTCAGGCCATGCTTTAGAATATGTATTAATAAAAACATATGTATTTGTATGTGGTGGCCTGCAGAGATGCAGGTGGGTGTTGGCTCCCTGGGAGCTGCAGTCACGGGCATTTGTGAGCGGCCCACTGTGGATGCTGGGATCTCCATCAGGTGTTCTCACACTGCAGGAAGTGCCCGTAACAGCTAAGCCTCTGTCCACCCCACGCCCGCACCCACACACAGACACACACACACATACACACACCTGGTTTCCTGGGCACTCCGGCTGGGATGACCACCACATCACAACCTTTGAGGCAATCTGGCAACTGCTCCGGTCCAAGGTAGCCTGGGAAGAATACCCCATTAGGGCAGTGTCACCTTTCCGAGCCCAGGGAAGCCACATGTGAGGGGAGAGCACACAATTGCTAGGTCCCATCTGTGAGGTGCCAGCCCCTGTCTAAGGGGAAGAGCCCCCTCTGGACGGACTAGTTCTACAGAAACTAGCTAGGATCCTCCTGTCTCCACCTTCTGAGTGGTGGAAATTGAACCCAGGGATTCAAGCACGCTAAGCTCTACCCCCACCCTGAGTCTTTTTGACAAGGTCTCAAATATATAGCCCAGGGTGACCTTGAACCTATGACCCTTTTGCCTTAACCCTGCCAAGTGCTGGGGTGACAGGTAGCCTGCTTCAAACTTCTAAAACAAAGTATTTATTATTATGGGGGTGTGTGTGTGTGCAATCACAGCACATGTGTGGGCTGACAACTCTTTGGGATTGGCTCTCTCCTTCCACCTTCATGTGAACCTGGGCGACCAGGCTTACACAGCAAGTACCCACCCACCAGTTGCTTTTCTAAAAACCACCACAGCTTAGGTATTTGTAGACCCAAGTCTAAAACAATGCAGTCATTTAGGCATTTGTGCAATATCACTCTAAAATGAGCCTGCAGCCCTCAGGTTCACCTATGATCCTGTTTTCAACCCAGACCCTGGCTACTACAGAGAACATGGTGCAGTCTCCGAGGCAGCCACGCCCAGTACCTTTCACATTTGCTCTGGTCTCAATGTGACTCAGATCTGCTGCCACACCAGGTGTGTGAGCGATATCGTAGAGGGTCAGGCGGCTCACTAGGGGGCTGTTCTTCAGCAGGAGTGAAAGGGGTTGCCCAATACCCCCAGAAGCTCCCAGGACAGCCACTTTAGCATTATTCTAAAAAAAGCAGAGAGATGCACACTTTAGACAGAACCAGCAGGGCACTCCAAAAACCACGGCACAGGGCTCTAAGATGACGCAATGCCCAAGCAAGAGTCAGCAGCCATATCAACCAGTTTTGCTGTGGAAGAACTCTGGACCTCCATCCCAAAGTCCAAATTCAAGTGGAGAGAACACAAGCCTAGAGATAGCAGGATCCAGGGGTCACGTGCCAAATGTCTTTTCTAAGATAATGAGGCAGCTCCACCTGGGCAGCCAGCTGGACCCATGACAGCAGCCTTACCTTTGATCTGCGGTTTAAGAGCTACACATTACTGGAGAGCAGCAGCCTCTTACTGCACTAAGACTGAGGTAGGAAAGCTGGAAGAGAACTATTCCTGCCACCACGAGAACTTGTTCCAGGATCCCCACTCACCCACAGAAGGCTGTAGCACTGTGTACCACTGACTTGACACACATCCTCCTGCCTGCTCTCCAGTCCCCTCTCCTGCTCCCTCCTCACAGGCACTTTTGAGATACTGGAATTGAACCAAGAGCTTTGCTCTGGTTAGGCAAGTGCTCTGTTACTGAACTCCATCCTCAGCCCCTGTGCACCTGTACTCTAAACCATCTCAAGATGACTTGTGGACTGGCAGTATAACCTAGCAAGTAGAGGTGCTTGCTGGAAAGGAGAGGACCTGATTTCGATCCTTAGGAGCAAGAAACCAACTCCAGGAACCTGTTTTCTGAACTTCATGCATAGCCACATGTAATAAAAGTTAAAAATAAAAAGATTGCTTATAACACTTAATACAATATAAATATGCAGAGGGCTGTGAAAACAGAATTGTTTAAGGAATAACGAGAAGAAAAGTTTGCACATGTTCACTATGGATGTAATATATTTTGAAGACCTCTACATTCCTACTTATGTATGTTACATATGTATCTGTAGGAAGGCACGCCATGTGTGTGCATGTCCAGACCACAGAGGGCATCAGAGCAGTTGTGAGACACCCAGTGTGGGTGCTGGGAACTGAACTCAGGTCCTCTGTAAGAGCAGCAACTGCTCTTAACCTTTGAGCCATCTCTTTAGTTCCTTTTTTTTCTTTTTTGAATGTTTTCAGTCCAAGGCTGGCTGGCCCTGTGGGTGGAGGCCACAGGGCTACACAGCAGGAAGTGTAATTAGACAGTAATTAATGCTGTAATAAGTAATAATGGGTTTCAGTTATCAAAACCCAAAGCCCAAGGTTGGGGTGCGGCTCAGTGATAGAGTGCTTGCCAAGCACGTAGGAGACCTGGGTTCCATCCTGAGACCTGGAAGAAGAAAAAGGGATACACACCTATAGTCCCGGCAGGAGGCAGAGGCAGGAGAGTTCTGAGTTAGAGAACAGCCTGTGCTGTGCAGAGAGGCCCTGTCTCCAAAGGAACCAGTGTATGAAGAACCTGGCCTCCAACCTGCCTGTCTCGTTGTCTCCCAACCCCTTTACCCTGAGTCACTGTCACCCCAGTGGGATCTCTCCAAGGCACTAGTGCCGTAGTTCCTTCCAACTCCACTGACCTTTGCTGAGAGCCCAGAGTCGCTGTCAACTGCCCACTGCCTAGCAACTATACTGAGGATAGATAGAACTGTAACACAATTCATTCACAACTTCTGCTTTCAACATCTACGTCTGTTCAAAATTTCTAGGTTTGTGTTTCTACTACACGAATGCACATACAGATTAGAAATAAACACATGGGGTGGGGGAGGGTCACTCTGAAGCCTTTGACTACATTTTTCCATTGAGACAGCAGAGCCCAAACACCCTTAGTGCCAGTTGTCTTTGGATTTACTCCACTGTTTTCTCAAGAGCTACTGGTATTTTCTTTTTGTGTTTCTAAATCTACTGAAAGCCGAGCCACTGAATTTTTAAAAATACCCTCAATTGTTTTTTCTCCAAAATCTTTACACTGCACCACCAAGCCACACCCCCAGCCCCTCCCTGGGGGATTCTAGGCAGGGGCTCTACCACTGGCCACACCCCCAGCCCCTCACTGGATGACTCCAGACAGGCATGCCACCACTGAGTGCTACCTCCAGCAAGCTCTTCCAGAACTCTTCCTCATCTCAGTTAATACCAAACCCTACCACCCACTGACTCTACTTTCCCTTATCTAATCAGCAAATTCGGTCAGCTCCACCGATTTTCACCACACCCACAGTCCCTTACATCACAGTGACTCCTTACCTGTCTCCCCTACCTACCAAGTACCTGCTCTGTTCAAAATGGTACCTCACTTTTAAGGCAATATCCATGTTTTACAAGGCTTGCTGGGTTTTCTCCATTCCTCCTTTTATTATTCCACATCTCCCTGCCCCATATGCTGGACAGTCTCCATCCACCTGCCTGCAATTCTTTCTACACGTAACCTATGCTTCCTTCTGGTTGTCACTGAAATGTCACATCACTGATGCTGGGCCTGTGATTGTGAGATGGCCAGGCAAGTAAAATCACTTGCTTCAAAAGCCCAAGGACATGAGTTCATTCTCGAATCTTTCCCACATGATGAAAAAACAGACTCCAGCAAGTTGTCCTCTGTATGCTACTGTGCTGTGATGTGCACACGCACAGACCCACACGGCCCTTCCCCCAACTAAAAAGAAGATCTCAACTTCCTTCCTCAGTGGCACAATATTCACTTAGCATGAGTATCGATCCTCCGCGCACCTCCCCCCCCCCCCCCCCCGCACTTAGCCACACTATTATTCACCATCTCTGCTGAGCTAACCCTACTCTACTGTTCACGTTAGCTCGTCTGTGACCATCTTTGTATCTGAGCACCCAGGGCTTTCTGCATGCCTCGCAGTGTTTACCACTGAACTATGTATACCCCAGTGCTAGTTTCTTTTCAGAGTCCTCCTAAGTCACCCGGGCAGGTTTCAAACTTTTACTCTTCCTGTCTGGAACTCCTGAGTGGCTGGGGTTACAAGCATGCATCACCACACCCAGGGTGTAATATGTTAGCTGTATTATTTTTTGGTGTGTGTGTTTATGTACAGGTACCCACGGAGGGCAGAAGAAGGCTTCAGACCCTCTGGGGTTGGAGTTACAGGTGGTTAGGAGTCACCTGCCTTGGGTCCTGGGAACCAAACTCCATTCTCTGCAAAATCAGAAAGCACTTTTAACTGTGAGCACCTCTCCAGCCCCTTGCATCTTTATTTTTCAATGAATGGACTGAGTGGGAAACAGGAAGACCTGACCTAGATGGTAAGAAATGTTGACTTCCCTTGAATGATCAGTTCCCCTCCGGAGCATGGCAATTGTTTCTCAAGCCTTGGTTGTATCAATTTTGCTAGAGATTTGTACAAAATACTGACCCTGCCCTCTTGACACGATCCTGGGTCTCCTTTACTGATTCAGACATGCACTAGTTAAAGAGGCCCTGGCCCAGGAGAAGATTGACTATAAATAGCTTAGCTGTAACTGTCCTAGGCCAAGTTTACCCAAAGCAAGGATGATCCTCCAAGAATAATTCAAAAGAGATCCAGTGGAGGAGATGGTTCATTGCATAAGGACCTGAGTTCAAAGCCTGGTTCCCCAGCCTGGCAGGTTCATCAAAGGCCTTCTCGCTCTCATAAATAAATAAATAAATAAATAAAGTCTACAACAGGGGTTCTTAAGCTTCCTAATGCTGCAACCCTTTAATACAGTTCCTCCTGTTGAGGTGAACCCCTCAACCATAAAATTACTTTTTAAAATAAAATTGCTACTTCGTAACTTTAATTCTGTTACTGTTATGAGTCGTAATGTAAACATTTGTTACCGGACCCCTGTAAAGGGATCATTCGATCCCAAGGTTTAGAACCGCTCCCTGGTCTAGAGTGTGATGGCCAAGACACCGATGTCCTTCTCTGGCCTCTGTACAATCATGTGCACATTACACCACACACACTCTGAAAAACGATGCTTGGTGCACGTCTTTAATGCCGGTACTGAGGCAGAGACTGGACACCGTGAGTTCGAGGCCAGTCTGGTCCACATAAACGGATATAAAGCAAGCAATCCCTGGGCGGGAAGGCCACTGACAGTGCTAATTTCAATCGAGTCTCCCAAACTACTGTGATCCTGGTCCGTTCTCCACCCTCGGAGCCCCCGGCTACCGGCAACTACGAAGTTAACGTCCGCGTTATTTCTCTCCTGGTGCCTCCCTCCCATGGAGGCTTCAAGGAGAAAATCAGTTCCGTCGAAGCAATGCAAAGTTGCATATAATGCAACTCGCATCCGGACCGCGAGCCTCGGCTTCTGCACCTACGTGGTGCGCAGACTATGGAGGAAACCTGGACTGACTCTGTCCCCCTTCCATGTTGGTCGGGACGTGAGCCGGGCGGCCCAGCCGTCCAGAGTGAGCCTTGGCTGGTTAAGAAACGCCGAGCTCCCCGGGACGCGTGTGCCGCCCCCGGAGTTCCTTCCTAGGCAGGCAGCCCCTTGTACCTGGGCCGAAGTGCTGAAGCTGCGGCGGAGAGCGGCGCCGGCAGGACGGGCGAGAGCGGACAGCATGGTTAGAGCGGGCGGGACACGGAGCTACTGGCAGGAGCTACGAGGAGAAGAGTGACTCCAACGACCTCCACTCTGCGCAGTGCCCGCCCGGTCCAGAGCCACCTGATCTCGCGAGAGAAGTACAAGAAGCTTGAGCCAAATCTCGCGAGACAGGCTCGGCCGTGCGGTTCCTTGTCTAGCACTACCAAGACCCCGCGAGCGAAGCCTGACGTCACGATTCTCTCCGGTTCCAGCGAAGTCGTCTCTGGGCTCCGCCCACTTCCGAGATCTCGCGAGAGAGGCCCGGCTTCACTTTATAAGGCCGTTCCTTCCCCCGCCCTCTGCCCCGCCTCCCCGCCGTTACGCTTTGCCCACTTCCGGGACCTGGCGCTGGGACAGTCACCAGGATTAGGCGGAATATTGGGACCGCCCCTAGCAACTCGGTGCTAGGAGGACTCTTGGAGCGCTCGCCCGGAGGACAGGCTCTAGGTTAGAAGTACCCGTTATCCCAGGTGGGGCTCCGGACGGACGTCCTGCCCGGGAACCCGACCGAAGTCCCGCAGCAGGTCAGGAGGCCCGGGAGCTCCTGACCTCAGCCAGGCCCAACTTTCCTGCCCCCTGGAAGAGGCCGGCTGGGGTCCCGGGGCGTCCCGGGGCGGGGTGGGCAGGGCAGCATCTCCCCACCTGTTTCCCCCAGAGCCGCCCTTCCGACAAGTTGCAAAGAGCCTTGTTGAGGTTCCAGGCTTCGCACACATCCGGCTCGGAGGAGCGAGTACTCGCGTTGTCATGGCACCAGGCGATGAGCAGGACCACGGTCCTGGGTCTGGGACGGAGGAAGAAACGTTTGGTGACCGTGACTCAGGCTTTGGGCTTGTCTCTACCCCTCAAACTCTCCAGCAGTGCAGGGAGCACAGTTCTGCAACACTTATTGCTTTTCCTGCTCCCCCCTTCCTTTCCTTTCCTTACTAAAATCTGCACAACACACGATTAAAAAAAAAACTATTCTAAATAAAGTTCAGGATCAGAGCTGGAGGGATGACTCTGTGGTTAAGAGCACTTGCTGCTCTTGCAGAGCTTCGATCCTGAGACGCTAGCAGGTGGCCCACGACCCCCTGAAACTCTAGCTTCAGGCATAGCCATTGCCACAGGCACTCATATGCACGTACCCATGGAGACACAGAAATAAACGTCAATTAAAATGATAAAAATGTAAAAGTAAGGACCCATATACATACAGACGTGCACATATATGCATTCGAACATTCCTACATACATTCGAACGCATGCTACACACATAAAAAATATTCCAGAGGCTGCAACAGAAGGATTGATGTGAGTTTGAGGCTAACATGAAACTCTGTTCAAAAAAATAAAATAAAATAACAACCACGAAAACAAAAAGTTGAGGACGGGGGTGGGGGGCGTTTAGAGAAGGAACTGGAAGGAAGGGAACTGGTTGGGTTTGTTCAAAACACTTGGCATGAATGTGAAGTGCTCCAGCAATAGAGTATAAGTTCAGTGTCCTAGCTGTCCTTGAGCAGGCCTGTATTCCCAGGGACTTGGAGGCTGAAGCAGGATGGTAGCAAGTGACTCAGTCTGGTTGGGGGCAGTGACAGAGAAAGCAAGGCAGCTGGTGGAAACAAACGAGAACTAAAGAGCATAGCAACACACGAGAGCTGTCGATGGCTGGCCGACTCTCTTCCCTGGCCTCTACCTCGTTGCTGGATGGATAAAGTGTACTACCAGCCCCGTCTGGAATTGGATATGCCTCCCCCGGTTCTTGCCTGGCCTTTGGGGAGCAGAATCTAGTGGGCATCTGAGTAACATTTGGAGAAGTGATATGTGAACCAGGAAAAATGGGTTTGGAATGGAGGTCATGTTAAAAGAACCTTCCAGAGGATGAGCCACTTAAACAGACCTGCCAGAAGACTGGGTGGGTCTCGGTGGGAGCCCTGGAGGAAGGAAGTGCCTCTTGTCTGAGCTGGTAATGATTCAGTGGGCAAAGAAGCAGGCTGCCAAGCCTGAGTCCAATCTCCAGGGCCCATGCTGTTGATTCTTCAATAGTGCCAAGTATGGAGGCAAGGGAAAGGAGGAGACGGGAAGACGTAGCCTTGTATTCCGGGAGATGCTTTCTGTTGGGGTAGGGATATATGGATAAGCACTGCCCTTGATCTTATCTCTGAAGTATATGCTCTGGTAATTGTTTAACTTTCTGACGTCATCTAGGGGTCAGGGAGTATGTATTTATTAATCATTAATTAATTAATTTATTAATTTTGGTTTTCTGAGACGAGGTTTCTCTGTGTAGCCCTGGCTCTCCTGGAACTCTGTAGATTGGACTGATAAACTCAGAAATCCCCCTGCCTCTATCTCCCAAGTGCTGGGATTAAAGGATGCACCACATTTTATTTATGCTATTATTACTTTTAAGGCAGGGTATAATGTACCCCAGGCTGCCCTCAGACTTTCTGTGTAGCCAAGGAATGGCCTTGAACTCCTGATCTTCCTGCCTCTTAATTCCAGAGTGTTGCTTGCATCAATGTACCCAGTTTATGCAGTGTTGGTGATGCAATCCTTGTGAACGGTAGGCAAGCACTGTACCCACTGAGCTTGTCTCATTCTGTTCGTCCAATTTGAGACCATTCTGAGAGTGGGCCCTAGTGAATTCTGGTAGAGTTGACTGAGATTAGAGGAGGTTGGAACCATCAGGTGCTCAGGGCCCCTGAAAACTAGCCAGGAACCTTGGAGCTGCTTCTTTGGGGTATGTCTAACAAAGCTTTTGAGATCATCACAAGCATGTTAGGAGGAAACAGGACTTGATTTAAACACAAAGGATCCCAGGGCCTGAGGATACAGGGGAGAGAGTGGCTGGGAGATGTGGGGGAAACTACACAATGAGATGGTTGGAATGTGAAGGAAGGGGTAGGGAGAGGGCAGAGGTGGGACCAGTACGGCTGGTCGCAAGGGCAGAGAGGGTAAGAGAGAGTTGGTGGTTAACCAGGTCTGAGGTACAAATGACAGGGATGTGGAGGGGGCTGGGGATGGACAGTGGTTGGTAGGGCACTTGCCTAGTATGCATGAAGTCCAGGGTTGGCTCCTTAGCACCTCATGTGGTGCCCACCTTCATTCCCAGCACTTAGAAGGTACAGGCAGGATAGGAGGATCAGGAATTTAAGGTCGTCCTTGACTCTAAAGAGAGTTTGAGGTTAGCCTGGGCTACATGAGACTCTGTCTCAAAACTAATGAGAATAAAAAGGGATGTGGGTGGCTCAGTGGTTAAGAGTCTGTGCTGCTCTTGCAGGGGACCTGAGCAGTTCTCAGCACCCTCTTGAGCCAGTCAACTGCCCAATAGCTCTAGTTCTGGGAGTCCAATACCCTTTCCTGACCTCTATCAGCTCTTGTATTCACATTGCACATAATCATACACACATACACATAAATAATAACAAAACTAAATTGTTTCTTAATGAGTCAGGCATGGTGGTACATACCTTTGATGCCAGTACTAGGGAGCCAGAGGCAGGTGTTCCAAGCCAACCAGAGATGCATAGTGAGAGCCTGTCTCAACAAACAAACGAATGACTGTGAGAGTCAGCCTGGGGAAAGTGTATCTAGGTCAAAGGGGAAGTTGGGTTGTGTGGACGAAAGACTGACTTGGAAAAGAGCTACATTTGAGGCTGAACTGAGCTTAATGTTGAGTTGTTGAGAGGGGGCAGGTCATGTGATGGGGACATGAGGCAAGAAGAGATATCAACGAGACAGACACCAGAGCTGAAGCCATCCCTATAGGGAGGAAAGTTGTGACTAGGAATGTGCTCAGTGGTAGAGTGCTTGCCCAGTTATGCATAAAGCCCTGGGTTTCACCCCCAGCCCCACTGTCCAGGGTTTCCATTGCTCTGACAAAACACTAGGACCAAAAGCATCTTGGGGAGGGACGAGTTTATCCCATCTTGACAGTGTATAGTCCATCTTCCAGGGGAGTCAGGGCAGGGTTCTGGGGAGGGTTGATGTAGTGGCAGTGGAAGAGCAGTGCTGACTGGCTTGCTCCTCGTGACTTGCTCAGCCTGCTGCTTCTTTATAGCACCCGGGACCAACGGGTGGTACTGCGCACAGTGAGCTTGGACCTCCAGACCAGCTTCTCAATCGAGGGTCCCTCTTCCAGAATGACCCTTGATGGCTTCAAGTTGACATAAAACACGTAACCACATAGGGCACAGCCACATAAACGGCACGGCAGTGCTTACATGCTTGTAGGTCGGGCACTCAGGAGGTCTGAGATGGCTTCAGAGCATCGGGAGTTCAAGATCATTCTCTGCCTGCACAAGGGAAATACCGCGGGCATGAGAAACTGCAGTCATCCCTCTTCTACTCTGCACCTCCCTCGGCTCCCTCCCCTCTGCGCCCTTCTGTACTGTGTATAGGAAGGAGTAACCCAGCCCATCTGGAATGATTTGATTGCTGAAAAACATTTCTGTATTCCGATTCTGTCTGCCTCCCTCCATCACCAAGGTTATTGATCTGATTTTGTGTCAAGCTGTGGCTCTATGGAAGGCTCTGCACTCAGTGCTTCGCCCCTAGGCATAATTCAGGCCATCCCCAGACTCAGGAGGCTGAGGCAGGGCCCTGCTTTTAAAATACAAACAAACAAAATGAAACAAAGGACAGTGCATCTGTAAAGTCAGCTTGGATCTTTTTATTTTTTCACCTTATGTGTATTGGTGTTTTGCTTGCGTGTATGTCTGTGAGAAATTATTAGACCTTGGAGTTACAGACACTTGTAAGCTGCCATGTGGGTGTGCTGGGATTTGAACTTGGGTCCTCTGGATGAACAGTGAGTGCTCTTAACTGCTGAGCCATCTCTCCAGCCCATCAACTTAGATCTTTACCAAAAAAAAAAAAAAATTTTTTTTTGATTATTCGAGACAGGGTTTCTGTGTAGCCCTGGCTGTCCTGGAACTCACTCTGTAGATCAGGCTGGCCTCAAATTCAGAAATCCGCCTGCCTCTGCCTCCCAGGTGCTGGAATTAAAGGCATGCGCCACCACTTCCCGGCTCTCCAAAAAGTTTTAATTACATTTTTATTTCTGTTCTGTACATATGTGTGTGGGCATTAGCATGTCATGGGCATGTGTGAAGGTCAGAGAAGTCTGGGAATATGAGAATTGAGAAGTATGTTTAAAAATTGCCTTTACAAATCAAATTTTGGCCCAATGTGTAACCAAGTTAGTAGTGTGCTTTGTGGTCACATGTAACTACTCAGCCTGCTTGCATACTGTGTACTGAGCCTGGTCAGACCCAGTTAACCCCTAAGAGAGGCATTGTAATCCATCTCGCTTTGGACTTCCTTCATACAAACTCAGCTGAAGGTACAGCCTTGGTTGTACTTCATTTCCTACTTCTTCTTTGTGATTCTTTCATGCCCCTGACTCAGAACAATATGTCTATGTATGAGCTGTGATGACCAGGTCTGTGACTATGTGCTGGAGGCAGTGAGGCACTGGAAAGCCGTGTCCTCCAACCCTGCAGTCTGTCGGAACGTGGAGATATGGCAATCATTTCTGCCTGTGTCTGTGTGTACTGTTCTGTGTTAGTAAGGCCAGAAGAAAGCTTTCCCCCTTATGAGCTCTCTTCATTACCCAGATCTGCATGTTGTTAATTATATAAAGAGGGGCCTTTGTTCAGGACCACTCTTCCACAGAGATTGGAACAGGAAGAGCAACATCTGAATAGAGCATGCCGGCAACACCATTCGTCTTTCTCCCTCCACGCAGCATCACCTTTTGGGGAATGTGCACTCTCCTTCCATTATGCGGATCCTGGGAATCAGGCTCAGGTCTTCAGGGTTGGGGGCAGGCACTTTTCCCCAGGGTCATCTCAGCCTCACCGTTCTTTAAATCCTGGCAGCGTTTGGGTTGTCTCTAGATACCAGGTTTACCCTCACCGTGACTTCATGTTTCCTGTTTTTTGTTTTTTTTTTTTTTTAAGCACCCGCATTTGGGAACTAGAGTGTCTGGCTTCACAATTTCCTTATCTCTCTTCCTTAATTCTCTTCCCCATTTCAGGTGAACTGTGGCTTCTGACCACCCATTGTTGGTGGGGTGGGGTTAAAAGTTGAGATGGGGCAAGAAGTTCCCATGAAGAGTTCTGACAGATGCATTTCCCTGCACAGTGCTCTCATGAGTATCTGCTGCCTACAGTTCTCCTGGCTGGGCATGGCTACATCCCAGGCTTCCTGTTTTCAAAGCCATAGCCCATGGTTTCTTATATCTCCTACCAGTGGTGACTGCTCCATTGTCCCTTTAGATAGTTTCTTTGGGCTAAACCTTTGTGTGCATGCATGTGCACATGTGCACACACACACACACACATGAATGTAGAGGCCAGAGGGCATCCTTAGTTGTCATACTCAGATCATGCCCACTTTTGTTTTATTTCTTGAGACAGGGTCCTACTATGTAGCCCTGGAAGGTGTGATTCTCACTATGTAGACCAGTATGCTCTGCCCCCTAAAGGTTCCAAAACAGTGCCACTAGCTGGGGACCAGGTGTTCAAGTGTGTAGGTCTATGTGCGCCATTTCACTTCAAAGCACAGTAACAAGGCAGGGAAAAGCAGGAAGCAAGAAGCCCCACAGGGCAGCAAGTAACAGTATTCCCCAATTATATTTTGGGCTCAGGTAATAGCCATCCAAGACTCCATTAGGAGGAGGAGTCTAAAGATAGTATGGGAGGGAGGAGGAGGGAACAAGGAAGGACTCTAGTGGGTGGGCTGCAATGATTTGGCAGATAATGGTGTTGTTTGTAGAGCCTAGGATGACTAAAGATGACCAGGTATTAGACATGCAGGCATATAGGTTTTAAAACTTTTGGCCTGGGCAGTTTGGGTAGGATTAGGGAGATGGCTCAGTAGATAAAGTGCTTGCCATCCAAGTCTAGAGATCTGAGTTCGATTCTAGCACTCCTGTAAAAAGCCAGATGATACATGTATATACACACACACACACACTCTTAAGCTCTAAGAAGAAAAGAAAAGAAAGCCAGGTAACTATAATCTTAATGCTAGGAAGGAAAGGGCTTGCTGGCCAGCTAGTTTGTCTGAATTGATGAACTCCTGGTTCAGTGAGAGATGTATAAAACACTTGACATCAACTTCTGACCTACTCACAAGCGTGTGCATGTATGCACACAAACTTACATACACACGCTCACATGAACACATAAACACAAATGCACAAAAGGTTTTGGACTGTTGAGTATGATGGCTCATACCTGTAATCCCAGCACTTGTTGAGACAGAGGCAGGAGGATTTAGAGTTTGAGGCTAGCTATGGCTTTGTAGCAAAACCCTGACTCAAAACAAAAATGTTCAGCCATGTTATATTTGAGATTGGGCAGGGGCACATGAGTGGAGTCGAGTCTAGAGGTCAAGGCTCGATGGCCTGTGGGAGGCAAGGGAGTATGTGGTGACGCTTACATTCAAGGGGCTGGCTGGATCACTGGTGGATCCATCCACTGGGTGGATCCTGGAGTTACAGTGGTGAATGTGAATCTGAACTCGTTATAATTTTTTTTTTCTGAGACAAAGTCTCATCCAGGTTGGTCTTGAACTTGCTTCGTAGCTGAGAATTACTTGAATTTCTGGTTCCCCTGACCCCACCTTCCATGCACAGAGGTGACAGGTGTCCACCATCACAGCCCACCTTGGGACAGTGTTACTGCCACATTGTGGAGGTAGAGACTGAGACATAGAGAAGCTAATCGTGCCCCTAGGTTGATGCAGCCAAGAGCAAGCGGCAGAGCCTAAGCTCAGGCCTGACAAAGCCTGACAGTTAACTAGGTGGTGGTGGCTCACCCCTTTAATGCCAGCATTTGGGAGGCAGAGGCAGGTAGATCTATGGAAGTTCAAGGCCAGCCTGGTCTACAAAGTGAGTTCCAGGATTGTGAGGGCTACACAGAGAAACCCTGTCTTGAAAAAGCAAAGTAAACAAACAAACAAACAAACAAACAAAGCCTGTAGAGGTGAGGAGGAGGAGGCTGTGAAAAGATGTCACACCCAGGAATCCTTGCCTGAAAGAACAGACAAGGAGCTAGGGCAGGGGCTCAGTTAGTAAAAGTGCTTGTATTGCAGGTATGAGCAGGTGTGAGGACATGAGTTTGCATATTTTAGACCCCAAGTAAAAGGCCAGGCACAGTGGCACAGCCTTGGAAACCCAGGGAGAGTAAAATGGAATATGGAGGCAGGCCGCTCCCTGGAGGGTCATTGGCTCTCCAGGCTAGTGAGAGAGCATGTCTCACAGGTAGAAAGAGTCTAAATAGTGACACAGCGGGTTGTCCTCTGTTCCCCACATGCATGAGGAATACCTGCATATATGGGTGGGATGGAGGATGAAGAGCGTGGCTGAGTGCTAAGGAAGGACCCATTGCAGCTGCGATGCTGGGTTTGGGATCTGGGAATTGAAGTCTTTGATGAAGAGATTGGCTTTGGATGCAGCTTTTTAGAATTATTTGATTTGTATGAGTTTCTTGCCTGCATGCATGTATGTGCATCATATGTGTGCCCTGTGCCAGTGGAGCTTGGGAGCCATTGGATCCCCTGGAACTGGAGTCACAGATGGTTGGGAGTCACTGTGTGGGTGTTGGGAACAGAAGATGAGTCTTCTGTAAGAGCAACAAAGTCTCTTCATTGCTGAGCCGTCTCTCCTGCACCAGATACTGGCTTCTCAGAGCATTGCGTCAGCAACTCAAGTGGTGCCTGTTTGGGGTGAGATTACTCCCCTGTACTCAGTTTCTCTTCCACATTGCCCTTCTGGTCTCCTTGATGAACCCTTCTAGAAGGTAGTTTTCCTACAGGAAGCTGCTGTGTGTGTCCATCCCTTTTGGAAACAGTATGCTGGGGACTAAATGTCTCAAAAGGAGCCAGCTTCATACGCATCAGCCTTGATGTCAGATCCTTAGCACAACCCACAGTGCTGTTCAGTAGCCTCATGTTCTTCTCCCGCTGCGGCTGCATCAGACCCTCCTGGCCTTCCTATGCCCCAGCTCACTCTTGCTCCCAGGAGAAGAGTGTTCTTTCCCCTCCCCTTCCTCTGTCCATCCAGCCTCCTGGCATCTCAGATGAGCAGCACTGCTGTAGATGGCCTCTAACCAGTCCCCAACTGGGTAAGGGGAATTCAACTGTGAGCCTGTGGCAGACATCTCATACTCAAACCATAATATTAAAACATTTGAGGGCTGGAGAGATGGCTCAGCAGTTAAGAGCACTGACTGCTCTTTCAGAGGTCCTGAGTTCAATTCCCAGCCACCACATGGTGGCTCACAACCATCTGTAATGGGATCTGATGCCCTTTTCAGGTCTGTCTGAAGACAGCTACACTGTACTCATATAAATAAAATCTATTAAAAAAAAACATTTGAAAGATTTATTTTAAACTATGTATTCGTGTGTGTCTGTGCATGGGTATATACACATGTAAGTGCAAGTGGAGGCCAGAGAGGGTGCCAGACCCCTGAAATTAGATTCGCAGGCAGTGGGAGTTAGGATCTTCTGCAAAAGCATTATACATTCTTGATCACGAAGGCGTCTCTCCCGCACCTAAGTACTAGGGGCTGGAAACATGACTCAGTGGCTACCATCATTCATTACTCTTACAGAGGCACCTAATACCCACACGATGGCTCACAACTGTCCATAGCTCCAGTTCCAGGGGAGCTGACAGCCTCTTCAGGGTTCCATGAGCACAGCATACACATAGTACAAATACAAACAGGCAGGCAAAGCACCTAGAAAATAAAAGATTTAAGTGTGTGTGTGTGTGTGTGTGTGTGTGTGTGTGATGGTATGCACATGGCTACCACAGCACAACTTTTAGGAGTCCATTCTCTCCTACCATGGGATCAAACTGAAGCCATCAGGCGTGCACAGCATGCTTTCTTGCACTAAACGACCTTGCCCAGCCCTAGCAGTCACTTATAGTGCACTTCCTAGCTATGTCATTGTATAGCTGCATAGCTGCATTTCCTGCTGGGCAGAAACCTTGATGAGGTTGCCTTGCCTTCTGTGGTTATTTCTAAGGCTTAGCTGAACAGGTGCTCATTGTTTGCTAATAATAATTGAAAAAAGAGCTGTTGAGTTGGTAGCTCAGGGGCAGGGTATTTGCCTAGCATGCACCCTAGACTCAAGTCCCAGGGCTTGCATACGCACACACAGATGCACAAACACAAGTAGAGAGAAGAAATGAAATAGTAACCATTTACAGCTTCCTTGGTAGTATATGGCTTTGTATGTTGTGATACAGTTACATATTCATGTTAATTTGCATATTCATATGTTGTGATTCACAAATGCTAGGCAAGCACTCTGTCAATCAAACTATAGCCCCAGCCCGACGTCCAGTTTTTGAAGTGTTTAATTCAGTATCTCATTTTCTGGCATTCGTCTAAATAGATGTCTGTTAAATTTGTACATTGTTGAATCTTCCCAGTAGGATGGCTGACTTGCTTTTCTGTGAGCCAACAGAACTCTATAACATCTTGAATCAGGTCTCCAAGCTGTCCAGATTGGCTGAGCCCAACTACCTCTGTTTACTGGGTAAGTAGAAAACAACAACACAACAACCCAACACACCAACATATACATATAGCAACACACACAAACACACCAACCCAAACACGCATACCAACATGCAGACCACACAACACATCAACCCAAACACATACAAATATCAACATGCAAAAACACAGCACACATCAACACACCAAGCCAAACACACATACCAACACCAACATACACATGGCACACACCAACACACCAACCCAAACACTAACAACAACACAAACACCACACACACAAACATCAGCACAGTACTAACCAACAGGTATGTTGAGAACAGTGGCCTGCAAACCTCTTTTTGAAGGTTAGCAGAGTTTCAGGAGGGGGAAATGAATGGTTGGTTCAAAAGGCTGCCCGTGGAAAGGCTGGGGAGATTAGGCTCAGTGAATAAGGTACTTGTACAATGGTGAACACCAGCGTTTGGTCCCCAGCACCCATATAAAAGTCCCAGAACTCGGGACAGGGGAATGGGATACACTGGGCAGACAGCTAACTAAACTCTGAAAAGGTGAGCTTGGGTTCTGTGAGACCTAGGTTCAGAAAATAAGGTAGAGAGTGATTGAGGAAGGCACACAGCGTGTGCACATGCTTGTACACGCACCTCCACACTCTTTCTACTTAGATACATACACCACACATGCAAAGGCAAATGGTGCTGCAGCTGATGGTACAGCACCTGAAAGTTAGCTCAAGACCACCAGATCAAGGACAGGTCTGCACAGCATGGTGGCTCAGGCCGGTGGGCCCAGCGCAGTGCACTCAACAGTTCTAGTCTACCTGGTTACATGGTGAGACTCCATCTCAAAGAAATGAAGAAGTCAGCTAGCTGGTGGTGGTGTTATACCTTTAATCCCAGCACTTGGGAGGCAGAGACAGGTGGATCTCTGAAGTTCAAGGCCAGCTTAGTTTATAGAACATGTTCTAGCACAGCCAGAGCTATACAGAGAAACAGCCCTATCTTGAACACCCTACAAAGATGGCTTTGTGGGTAAAGGTGTTTGCTGTCAAGGATGAGTCTAGTCCCTGGAGACCACGTGGTGGAAAGAGAACTGACTCTAACCTCCACTTGTGTGGCATGTAACTGGCCCCCACCCCTGAAATACAGTGATTATTTATTTAAAGATAAGAATCTTACTATGTAGCCCTTGCTCACAATCCTCATGCCTCCTGTCAGTCCTTCCTTTAGTCGCTAGATGCTGAGTTCATAGCTGTGGGTTTTTTTTTTTTTTAAGTTTTCTTTTTATGTATGTGAGCACACTGTCACTGTTCTCAGACACACGGGAAGAGGGCATTGGATCCCATTACAGATGGTTGTGAGCCACCATGTGGTTGCTGGGATTTGAACTCAGGACCTCTGGAAGAGCAGCCAGTGCTCTTAACCACTGAGCCGTGTCTCCAGCCCCACAGCTGTGTTTTGAGTGAACAGTTACTCACCTGCCCACCAGTGTTCTCATGTCCCTTCACGCATCCAGTTCTGAGTTCAATCCTTTTCTTCCCCAGATGTCCGATCAAAACGACAGTATGACGAGAGCCATGTGATCACTGCCCTCAGAGTGAAGAAGGTATCAGGCTGAGGAGGAGGGGAAGCAGAGGGAAGGAACGTTTTGTCTTGGATCCAGAGAGTGGCGTCGACTGTGAGGGACTGGGTGGTGGGAATGACTTGGCCTGTGAGTCCCTCCCACATCCCTAGAGCTCATCCTGGTGGGTACTCCCTGTTCCTGCTGTTATTAAGGGCAACGTGTCCTACAGTCATTGGTGTCTAATCTCAGAAAGAAGGTCCATACAGCCTCTGTGCATCTGCTCTCTGGGTCCTCCGGGATGTCTGTGAGCTTGGCGCTTTGTCTAGTCTCTGCTGTCTGGTAGGTGGTCTGTACAGGTTGTTGGCAAATACTGGTGGCCAGAGAGAGGCCGCCCAGAACATGTACCAACCTTTGTTTGCCTTGTGTGTGTGTGTGTGTGTGTGTGTGTGTGTGTGTGTGTGTGTGTGTATTATTTGATCATTCATGAGCATGTGCACGCACTCTCACCCACCTGCACACATAAGCCAAAAGATGGTAGTTATCTTCTTTTAGGATAACCTTAGGATTCTTAAATTTTTTTATTACATTGTTCTATCTTTCTACTTTATGTTTCTTAAAGTTTTTACTGTATTATTATGATTTTTAAATTATATGTGTGTGTGCATGTGTGCACATGAGTATAGGTGCCTGCAAAGTCCAGAAGAGCACACTGGGTCCATTGAGTCCCCTACAGCTAGAGCTACAGGAAGATGTGAGCCACCCAAAGTAGGTGCTGGGAACTGAACTTACCTTCTTCCAGTGTAGCAAGTGCTAGCTGCTGAGTGATCTCTCCAGCTCACTGTATTACCCTCCTCTCTCATTTCTCTCTGTGTGGAGGTGAGGGTGGGTATATATCTGGGCACGCCAGACCCTGTCACACGTGTGGAAATCAGAAGATAACCTCTGCCTGTGGGTTCCAGGAATTGAACTCAGGTTCTCGGGCTTATAAGCAAGTACCTTTACCTGCCGAGCCATCTCACTGCCCTTATTCTTATTTATTCTCAGCCAGAGTCTTGCTATGTAGTCTAGGCTGTCTTGAATCTCACGATCCTTCTGCCTCAGCCGGGACTAACACCTTTCAACAGGCATCCTCCTGAATATTCTCTTGAGCTTTTAGACAAATAGAGTTTTTCCCGTTTGTGTTCCAGAGATCCTTGTAAGTCTAGACCTCTGTGGCCCTTAACTTCCTGCATTGACAAAAATCTGTTGTCATAGCCCCCCTGAATGTTGTCTGTTGGGACTTCTGCATCAGATAGGCCAGGTTGCAACAGGCAGTGTTGGGCTCAGATTCCCTTACTGATGGGTGCTCATAAGGGACACTAAGAGCAAGTGAAGGCTGTATTCTGAGTTGTCATCTAGTCAGGAATCCTTGCATTCTACAACATGTGTTAGGCTCCTGTCTGTGTCTAGTATATCTATGTGTCTAGACCACACCCCCTCCCCGGGTGACCACACCCCCTCCCCAGGTGACCTCACCCCCTCCCCTAAAAGAAAGCCAGCTGAGTGCCAGCATTCATCTTTCCACTGCCACCTCACAATCTGTCACCACACCTGACTGTACCCTTAAACTGTGAGCCAGATGAACCCACCCTTCCTTCCTTTCTTCCTTCCGCAAGCTGCTCTTGTCAGGTGCTCTGTCACAGCAGTCCTGCTGTCCTGTAGCCTGCATTCCATCCATCTCACAGTTCTGGTGACATTCACTCACTTGGGGCTTCTGCTTCGGGTCCCATCGTCATGGATGGGTTTGGGTTTGGGTCTCCTGCTGACATTCATCCAGCCACAGCAACTCTGATGGGCTGTGAGCCTGGTCATGAACCAGCCGTTCTCAATCCAGGCCATCTCCAGCTTAGTGACCTGCTTTTGTCCTTCTTAGTGGTGGGTAGGGGGGACCCTCCAGGATTCAAGAGCCACTTTCATCCATTAATGGGGTTTCCAGCTCATGAGTCATGAGGGGAAGGAGGACAGGCCCCCAACCCACCTCAGGCTCGTCTGGGTGTTGTGCAGGGATGGTGTAGCCAGGTGAGCTCCGCAGTAGCCCGTGTTTGTGGTTTCCTCAGAGAGACCATCAGTACCTCATCCCGGAGTCCGTGGACCTGGAGTGTGTGAGGTACTGCATCGTGTACGACAGCAACACCAGTTCCCTGGAGCTGTGCATACGGCGGCAGCTGGAGGAGGAGGAAGAGGAGGAGGAGGTAGAAAAAGAGGACAAGGAGGAGGACACTGGTAATTTTTATCTTTTTGGTGGTGTTTGAAAAAGGGTCTCTCAAGCCGAGTTGTGAGGGTACACACCCTTAGCCCCAGCTGGAAAACCTCCCTCTGCTTTCTGAGTGTACTCTGCCGACTGAGCCTGCCCAGTAGACAAATAATAGTGGACAGTGCGTATTTCTTATTTCTGTGTGGCTGTGACCACATCACCTGAGGAGACAAAGGAGGGCAGGATGATTTCTCTAGCTTACCTCTTTGTATGTGTGTCTGTGTGTGTGCTCAGGCCTGTGGAGACACTCTGGTCTCCACAGCCTCGGGTGTCAGTCCTCAAGGGCCTTGTTTTTTAGGACTGTCTCTACTGGCCTGGAGATTGTCAAGAAGGCTAGACTGACAGGCAAGTAAGTCCCAGGAAGCCACCTGTCCCTGCCTTCCTGGTGCCAGCATTGCAAAAGTGTGCCACTGTGCCTGGCTTTTACACAGACTCTGGGGGTGGAATTCAGGTCCTCAGCTTACTAAGCCATCTCTTGCAACACGTGCACATCTACACATGCAGAAACATGGACACACACACACACACACACACCTGCATATGATACACACACCTGCATATGATACACACACCCCTGCATATGATACACATACACATACACACACCTGCATATGATACACATACCCCTGCATATGATACACACACACACCTGCATATGATACACACACCCCATGCATATGATACACACACATACACACACACACCTGCACACATACATATGAAAGATAGGAGGAGGAGAAGGTGAAATCACTAACATGCCTAGCAGTGAACACTCTATGGCTGCACACAAAACATGATCCCAAACTCAGTGGCCCTAAATAACAAAATGCGTTCAGAATTCAGAGGCCACTCCTTCAGGAGACCCAAATGTTTCTCTCTAATGATTATAATCACAATGTCAGCTGGGAGTATTACCCTGAGTTTGAGGACAGCTGCAGAGTGAGACCATGTTTCAAATGAAAACAAATAAACAAACCCCTGAGCTGGGACTGTAGCTTAGTCGGTGGAGTGTTCCCCTGGCATGCAAGAAGCCCTAGGTCCAAAGGTGTGGTGGCGCACGCCTTTAATCCCAGCACTCGGGAGGCAGAGGCAGGCAGATTTCTGAGTTCGAGGCCAGCCTGGTCTACAGAGTGAGTTCCAGGACAGCCAGGGCTACACAGAGAAACCCTGTCTCAAAAACAAACAAACAAACAAACAAACAAAAAAGAAGCCCTAGGTCCACTCCAATACCACATAAACAGGGTGTGACGGGACACACTTGGAATATGGAGGCAGAAGGAGCAGGTGCTCAAAGCTGCTACCACAAGGTCTGTGAAACCCTGTCTCAAAATAAATAGTCATAAAAATAGGTAGATAAATGGATAGATAGATAGCACACCATTAATCTCAACACTCAGGAAGCAAAGGCAGGGTTATCACTGTGAGTTTGAGGTCAGCCTGGTCTACAGAGCAAGTTCCAAGACAGCCAGGGCTACATAGTGAAACTTTATCTTAGTAAGCAAATAAATAAACTTTGTCCAGGGCTATAGCTCAGTGATAGAACACTTGCCTCTCATGCACAAGGCCCAAGGTCAAGGGGGTGGGGGGTAGGGGCAGTAGGATGGCTCAGCAGGCAAATGCACTTGCCACCAAGTTTAACAACCTGAGTTTCATCCCCAGGACCCACATGGTAGAAGGAGAGAATTTACTCCTCCGAGTTGTCCTCTGATACCCACATGTGTGTGGTAATATACATACACATGCATGCACACACATAAATGAATAAAGCAGTAAAAACCAGAAGATTCCCTAAAAACATATGTAGCCAGTTACAAGACATTTAATGAAAGTTTTGAAGCTGGTTTATTCTCTTTTCAGCCCATAGTTTGGGGATGATGACCCATGCTGACAGGATGAGGGTGAACATTGACACTTTGTGCCACTGGGTGGCGCTAAGGCCCCACCTTTAACAACACCCGCCGTCTAGACTTCCAAGTGGTCTTTGGCTTGGAAATTTCTTTTCCTTTAGGCTGCAGTTTGTAAGTATTTGCTAGTTCTAAATCAGAGTCTCATGTAGCCCAGCTAGCCTCAAACTCACTGCATCGCTGATGCTGACCTTGGACTTCTGCCCTCTCTCCACCTTGTGAGTGCTGGTATCACAAGCTCACGCTACCATGTCATGCACCCAAAGCCACGCTCGGCCAGCTCTCTACCAAATGAGCTACATCCTTAACCCCTTTTGTTTGTTCACATGTTTGTATATTTTGGACTGGAGAGATGGCTTTGTGGACCTCAGTTGGAGTCCCAGCATTTATGTAGTGTGCCTGCCTCACAGCTCTCCTTAATACAGCTGCAAGGCATCAGACCTCTCTGGGGTGAGGGCACATGTGCACATCCCCCAGCCCAGACACACACACACAATTACAACTTTTAAAAATTATGTTGTAAGCCGGGCGTGGTGGCGCACACCTTTAATCCCAGCACTCGGGAGGCAGAGGCAGGCGGATTTCTGAGTTCGAGGCCAGCCTGGTCTACAAAGTGAGTGCCAGGACAGCCAGGGCTACACAGAGAAACCCTGTCTCGAAAAACCAAAAAAAAAAAAAAAAAAAAAAAAAATTATGTTGTATGTATGTATGTATGTATGGTAGTGTACATGCCACAATACATGTGGATTCTGCCATGTATGTCCTTGGGATCAAACTCAGGTGATCAGGTTTGGCAGCAAGTGTCTTTACACTCTGAGCCATCTCTCTGGCCCCATCTTCTTTGAGACAGGGTCTCATGTAGCCCAGGCTGGCCTCAGCATCACTGTAGCTTGTATTTCTGAACCTCTTCCCTCTACCTGTCCAGTGCTGGAACTGCTGGTGTGTACCGCCTGCCCAGCCTGTTCACAGGACTACCAGCTGGACCCTAGAGCTCTAAGAACAGGGCCTGCTTAGATGGCTCAGCAGTAAAGGTGCCTGCTCCCAAGCCTGACAACCTGAGTTTCATTCCTGAGACCCACTAGTTTCTCTGACTTCCATATATATATGCTATGGCAGATGCATGTCCCCACACACAAGTCAGTCAGTCAGTCAGTCAGTCAGTAAGTAAATATGATTTAGAAAACCACTTTTGCTCAGAAAGCGACCACAGCCAAATGTAACACTTCCACTGGAGGCGACTTTCCTCAAGTAAAATGGTGATTTTGGGGGTGGAGGTGGGAGTGGAGATTGTGTCTGGTGGCATACACCTCTAATCCCAGTACTGTAGAAACAGAATTAGAAAGATCTCTATGAGTTCAAGGATAGCCTGATCTATGTAGGGAGTAGTATGTAGGCCAGCCAGGGCTATGTAGTGAGACTCTCCTTTCAAAAAATCAAACCAAAGCAAACCAAAGCAAACATGCTGTTGAGAAGCCATGTGTGTTAAAATGCGGTCTTTCAGCCAGGTGTGGTAGTACACATCTGCAGTCCCGCCATTGGTAAGGCTGAGGACAGGGGAACCCAAATCTGTCAGCCCCCTGCCTCAGTCTCATGAGTGTTGGCATTGCAGATGTTCACCAACATGCCCAGCTACTGTTTTTGACAAACAGCCTTTTCTGACACAGTAAGTGTGGTAGCTCCTGAAGCTGCTTGGCAGGGTGACCAGGCTCTGTGGGAGCCCCTAACTGTCTCTAATGCCACCCTACAGTTGTTGACTGTAAGTCTCTAGCAGTGGAGAGGCAGATATCTAGGCTAAAGGTGTGGCCTGGGACTGCCATTCCAACTCCCCCGTGGCCTCTGGCCCAGTAGTCTCTTGCTCAAGAGAGACACGGCTGGTGCCCCATAACCTACTGTCTGGACTCTGGTGGGGAAGGGGGATGAATTCCACCTTATGCCGGCAAGTTTTCTCCCATCATGGTTTACAGACACAGGTTCATCCTCTGGATAGCTCGCTGCCAGTTATGTCCTGAGAACTTCCTTCTGGAAGTGTCTTTGTCTTCAGGAGAAAAAGTTTATTTAATCAAACTAATTATTTTTTCTTCCCTAGGTGATTTTATTTTGTGTGTATGTGTGGGAGCACATGAGTGGGTACAGGCATGGGAGAAGCCTTAGGTGTTGATCTTCAGGTGCTGGTCTCCTTCTAAACAGTTTTGAAATTATAGATATTATATAACATAATTTCTATAATTTCTCTTTTTTATTTTATTTTATTTTATTTTATTTTTGAGACAGGGTTTCTCTGTGTAGCCCTGGTTGTCCTGGAACTCACTCTGTAGACCAGGCTGGCCTCGAACTCAGAAATCCGCCTGCCTCTGCCTCCCGAGTGCTGGGATTAAAGGCGTGCGCCACCACGCCCGGCTCAATATCTATAATTTCTCAAGGGTGGGTGTGTTCCAGAGTCTGTACAGAGGTCCTGAGCTGAAGGCCTGGTCATCTGACTTGGTGACAGGTGAACTGACTTCCTAGCCCTACCTTATTTTTTTGAGACTCTCCTTATGTGTAATTCCCCGGTTCTGCTGGGCTAGCCTGCTGTGGAGCCCCAGGGATCTGTCTGTCTTCATTGATGAGATACAGCATACACCACAAAGCCCAGTGTTCTTATGTGGGCTTGGGAACAGAACTCAGGTCCTCAGGCTTTCCTGACTCTCTGCTGTCTGAGCGTCTCCCCAGCCCCAGAAACTCCAGAGCCCTTCTCCTGCTGGCAGGCTCTGGAGGGTCTGCCAACCAATGTTCCTGGGTCAGGGCGTCTTAGTGGATGCAGGGTTATGGAGATTTTCTGTTGGCGGCATGAGGTCTGTTCTGTATTAGTTATTTTCTTTTTTTTTTTTTTTTTTAAAGATTTATTTATTTATTATATGTAAGTACACTGTAGCTGTCTGTCTTCGGACGCACCAGAAGAGGGCATCAGATCTCATTACGGGTGGTTGTGAGCCACCATGTGGTTGCTGGGATTTGAACTTCGGACCTTTGGAAGAGCAGTCGGGTGCTCTTACCCACTGAGCCATCTCACCAGCCCTGTATTAGTTATTTTCATGCTGCTGTGACAGAAGACCTGACCAGCAGCTTTGGAGAGCAGAGTGATTTGGCTCACGGTTTCAGAGGGTTTGGTCTGCAGTCACTGGCCCTCCATTTCCTCTTTTTATTCTGTCCCAGCCCCAGGCCATGGAACGGTGCCCCACATTGAGGATAGATCTTCCCTCCTCAGTTAATTCTCCCTGGAAACATCCTCACATTTGCACTCAGAGATATGTCCCCCAGTGTCCTAGGTGATTTCGGTTTAGACAAGTGGGTAATGAATATTATTCATATTATATAGCATAATTATGAAAGGGTTGAATTTAAATTTATAACAAACCATAAAAAGTGGTCCAGTGAGATGATCTCTGGACCCACGTGATGGAAGAAGAAAACAGACTCCTGCATTGTGACTGGTTTCCACAAGTGCACCACTGGATGAGTCTCTCTCGCGCACACACACACACACACACACACACACATCCAGGCACAATGATACTTCCCCTGCAAGGCAAACCAGGAGAATAGTGAGCTCTAGGCCAGACTGAGCTTTGTAGCTCTCGTCTCAGAAATAAAACTAAATTCTAAGGAGGCGTCACTTGAGACCCACCAGGATGGGCACGATTTAAAACATGACAAGTGTTACATAGCGAGTGTTGACAAGAGTGTGGGGCACTGGGCCTTTGTATACCACAGAACACAGTGGGAAAGGACCTGGCACGGAGGCCCCCAACTGTGCTCCAGCATTGGAGACTGAGCCTGCAGGATTACTACAATTTCAAGGGCAGTCTTGGCTACATAACAAGTCCCAGGCAGGGCCCTGCTCAGAGTGAGACTCTGACTCAAAACACAAAACAAAATCAGAGTCAGTAAGATGGTAGAAAGCACCTAGGAACAGACCCACCCTAAGTTCCATCCTTGGAACCCGAAAGGGGTCAGGAGAGAATGAGCTGAGAATGAGTTGGCCTGTAATCTCCACTCATACACCATGGCACATGTATATGCCTGTATACACACATACATACATACATACACACACACAATTAAAAATGAAATATTTCAAAAATTAAAAACTAACCCCAAACCAGGCATTAGTGGCACACACATTTAATCTGAGCACTTGGAAGGCAGACATAGGCAAACTTTTGATATCAAGGCCAGCCTGGTCTACAGAGGAAGTTCTAGGACAGCCAGAGCTACTGAGAGAAACTCTTGTCTCAAAAAACCAAAACCAAACAGACAATCCAAACCAAACCAAACCAAAACCTAACCCAAATGACACCCAACTGTAAGAAGAGCATCAAATAGTCTAGTGTAGAGAAAGCCATGGGGATTGTTCTGTGTTGAGGTGCATACTCCAGGAGAATGAGGACACAGCACACAAAGCTTGTGCTTCGTTCAGCACAGATGTCTCAACAAGCCAAAGAACAGGTGAGGCGAATGCAGTTCCTCCACAGAGTGGAATGATACTCAGCCATACGGGACTTGATGTGGGGCCGGAGAGATGGATGGCAGCTAAGCACCCATTTTGCTCTTGTAGAGGACCCACGTTCGGGTTCCAGAATCTATAGCTCTGGGGATCTTACTGTGCTGGGTGCCCTGTGCTGGATCCTATGGGCATCTGTACCCTGTGTACAAACTCACACATACACATAATTAAAAATAATAAACATTTGATGTTAGAGATATGGCTCAGTGATTGAGAGGACTGGTTGTTCTTCAGAGGACCTGGGTTTGATTCCCAGTGCCCAAATAGTTACTTACAATTGTCTATAGCTCCAGCTCTGGGTGATACCTACATTGCCTTCTGGCCTCTGCAGTCACTTCACACATGTGATACACAGACAAACATGCAGGCAAAACTACCATAAATATTTTTTTAAGATTTTAAAAACAAGGCTTCACTTGTTCTATCCTTGAGTCAGTTTTTTTCCCCCCTAATTGTATGTGCCCCTTAACTTGGGTTTCTGAGTAATTGCTTTCAGTGGAAGTGGCCATCCATTCTCACACTAGGCAAATGCTAAATAAATTTTGCACCTCTTTGGTTTCTGCCTGTAGAACTCTTACCTGGACCTGCTGTGGAATTTGGACAAATCCTCATTCACTTTACCCGCCAACCTGTCTATGTCCTCAGAGGGGGCTATGAATGCTTCTCTGGCATGTACCACTTCTTCCGGACTCAGAAGATCATCTGGATGCCCCAGGTGAGGCAGGAGAGTACTCATAAGCTTCTAGGAAGTGAGGCTGGAGACAGGTAAAGGGAGGCAAAGACAGAGGAGATGGGGAGAGAGGACATGGGAAGTGAGAGTGGAGATATAAGCCTGGGGCAACTGGTGGGGTTCAGTCCATGCCGACAGATTCCGAGCTAACACATTGTACTGGCTGGTTTAGTGTCAACTTGACACAGGCTGGAGTTATCACAGAGAAAGGAGCCTCCCTTGAGGAAATACCTCCAAGAGATCCAGCTAGCTATAAGGCATTTTCTCAATTAGTGATCAAAGGGGGAGGGCCCATTGTGGGTGGTGCCATCCCTGGACTGGTAGTCCTGGGTTCTATAAGAGAGCAGGCTGAGCAAGCCAGGGGAAGCAAGCCAGCAAGCAGCACCCCTCCATGGCCGCTGCATCAGCTCCTGCCTCCAAGTTCCTACCCTGTGTGAGTTCCTGTCCTGACTTCCTTGGTGATGAACAGCAGTGTGGACGTGGAAGCTGAATAAACTCTTTCCTCCCCAACTTGCTTCTTGGTTGTGATGTTTTGTGCAGGAATACAAACTCTTTAAAACACACATTGTCTTAGTTAGGGTTTTACTGCTGTGAACAGACACCATGACCAAGGCAACTCTTACAAGGACAACATTTAATTGGGGCTGGCTTATAGGTTTAGAGGTTCAGTCCATGATCATCAAGGCAAGAGCATGGCAGTGCCCAGGCAGGCATGGCACAGGAGGAGCTGAGAGTTCTACATCTTCATCTGAAGACTGCTAACAGAATATTGGCTTCCAGGCAGCTAGGATGAGGGTCTTAAAGCTCATACCCACAGTGACACACCTACTCCAACAAGGCCACACCTTCTAATAGTGCTACTCCCTGGGCCCTAGCATATACAAACCACTACACACAATATGGGGAGGCCAAACATAGGAACCATAGGTATGGTTTCTGTGTGAGGCAGTATGCTAAGTCAGACAGTGTACAGTTTGACTCTGAAATGTTCCCCCACATGTGTATGCTTTGAACACCTGTTCTCCAGTCAGAGTCCCTCCTCAGATGGCTGCAGAGCCTTTAGGAGGTGGGGCCTGGCTGGTGGAAGAAGGCTCTAGGGGTAGGTCTTAAACGTTATACTCATCCCTGGTTCTAGTGCTAACCCTGCTTCCTGCTCTGAGGCATGCAGCTTTCATCACTGCCTGGGCAGGGCCCCACCACACCTTCCCTACTGTGATGGATTAAAGTCTCTAAAACCAAGAGCCAGGAAAACCTCCTCCTCCTCAGTGTTCTGTACCTAGGATGCTGCTAGATTTCTTTTTTCTGATAACATTGTTTTATTTTGTGGCACACACATGTGAGTGCATGTGTGTGTGTGTGTGTGCGCGCACGCACGTGCATTCTCTTCTTCCAACATGTGGGGCCCAGGGATTGAACTCAAGTTGCTTGGCAGCAAGCACTAACCTCAAGTGGACAAGTTTTGGGTCACAGATTGTCAATTCTAACCTTTGCATGTATGGCCAGGTCCAGACAGGAGCCATGAGGGAAGTGGGTGTCATTGTGGACAGCCGTTTAGGTACTGGTGCTGCGGGTCAGTCCTGTTTACACACAGGCCTCTGGCGTCTCGTATGAGGCATCCATTCACGTGTGAACGTCTGCCTCACCATCTTGGGATTGCTCTCCTGAGCTTACCTGCAGAGCCACACCTCCAGAGATAAACCTCCCAATTATCTTTGGTGAGTGTACACCCACACCGGCCTTCTTTCTTCCCCATCCCAGGAACTGGATGCCTTCCAGCCATACCCAGTTGAGATACTTCCAGGCAGAGTCTACCTGGGCAAAATCAGTCAAGCCTGCAATGCTAAGATGCACAAGGACTTGAAAATTAAAGCACATGTCAATATTTCCATGGAGACAACACCCTAGTAAGTGAAGGTGATACTATTGTGTGTGTGTCACACACACATGCAGATATCTGTGCAGATGGAGGCCATATGTTAATATTGACCATCTTCCTCTGTCATTCTTCACTTGATTTTGTAAGAAAGGGTCTCTCACTGCACCTGGTGCTCATGGATTGAATAATCTGCCTAACCAGAAAGTTTGGAGATTTGTCTCTGTGACTCCAGCCCTAAGCTTCCAGATGTGTGCCCATTAACCCAGCTTGTGTGTGTGTGTGTGTGTGTGTGTGTGTGTGTGTGTGTGTGTGTGTGTGTGTTTGTATGGTAGGTCTTGTGGGCCAGGTCCTTATGCTGTGCAGCAGGAGTTTTGCTGCCTAGGCAGCGCCCTCTGCACAGGCTTCTGTTCTAGGTTAGAAGTCGCTTGTTTACAGGTTTCTGACTGCCGCAGTTTGTGACTGGTTTTGCCACAATAGTACTAGAGATTAAACCCAGGTCTCTCCCTCACTGGCCAAGTGCCCTTCTGGTGAGCCATGCCGCATTCCTTCATTAGAGGGTTCTAGCAGAATGCTCCAACCACACCACCAGCCCCTCACTGGCAAGTTCTAGGCTGATGTCTTATGTCAGACGTTCTCTGCGTGCACATGCATGTATGTAACTATCTGTGCAGGCCAGATGACTATCTCCAGTGTCATTCTGCACTAGCTAGCCACATTTATTTAAAAGACAGGATCTCTCACTGGCCTAGAATTCACCAAATAGGCTAGGCTGGCTGGCCAGTGAGACCAGAGACCAGAGATCTTCTTGCCTAGTGCTGGAATTCCAACTGTAGGCTACCTGCCTTTTTTTTTTTTTTTTTTTTTTTTTTTTTTTTGTAGGGGCTGGGAATCAAAGTCAGATCCTGATGCTTGCCTGGTAAAACACTTTATCAGCTGAGCCATTTTCCCAGCCCCCAGTACTATTTCTGCTAGTTCCTGTCCTCCTGATATCAGCCCCTAATAATTCCCTTCTGGGTTCTGTGCTGTGGGCTGTGGGCATTACACACTACACTACACTACACTACACTACACTACAGTAGGGCTGGCTGATCCACCATGTGTCGTGTGACTTTTCTGGGGAAATGTGGAGAAACATCTACTCACCCTGGATAGGACACTGGTGACAGAGTAAAAGAAAGGACACCACCACAAAAGTCCAACATAGAGAACCAATGAGCTTCCTGCGTTACTTAACAGGTGCATATGTGTAGGGAGGTGACTTATAGGGACATGAATGACTCAGAAGCAGCTGAGTCAGGATTCCTGATAGTTGGGACCCTGGAGCTTCCTATATGACTCACAGACAGCTCCTCAGGCCAGAGTCTCCTCTCACCTGCAGTTGTTACTACCTGTATAGCTTGGGGAAGGGCCTTGTAAATCTTGTAAGTTTCAGGAAGTTTCTGGGACTTACAAGTTGCTCATTCCTGAGCTTTGGAAGTTCCTTTTACTTCCTGAGCCTTAAGAAGCCTCCCTCCTGGAAGGAATGCTCCAGTAAAGAAGAAACAGATCCTCACCACTGTGCTGCATTCCTTCAGTTTTATAGGCAATGCAGATAAGCTCTTGCATATCAAGCTTGAGGATACTCCAGACTCCTTGCTTTTTAACTATTTCCGCCACATCTGTCACTTTATAGGTAAGGAGAATTTCCTGATGGGGAGTGTTCCACGTGTGTTGACAAGTCTTTCTCTGCTTGAGACCTCCAGGACTTGGGAAAGAGTATAAAATCTAGCACATTCAGCTGTTTAGAAGCCTCAGTCATATGTACATTAGCAGCTTAGAAGGAGTCCTCCCCCCAACCCCTGTGACAGGACTACACTGTATCTGATTGTCCCTTGGCTAAATGGCCATTCCTTCTGAGCTAGTCATACAGTGAAGACACTGGCCAAACATGAGTGCACCATGTTTGGGATGCCTGTTCCTCTGTGGGGTCTGGGGCCTCAGAAATGCTTCTCTTTCTACTTCTGTGCCCAGTGCTAGTCAGTAGAGTGGAGTAAGGGAAGGAGGGTCCCCCTAAACCCATCCAGCTTCGATTCCCATCATGCTTCACGTGTCTTTTTGGCTCTGCCCTGGCCTCCCACTTGCCATAGCAATGCCCATCCGCTGTTCAGTACAGATCTTTCGGTCATTCTCAGAATTTAGAGTTGACCAAAAGAAGCAAGATTGCTGAGTCAGGTCAGGGGTCTTGATGGCCAGCGTGGTACGAATATGGCCCCAGTGGCTAGAGGTGGGATAGTAGCCTCCCCTATCCTTCACTTGCCCACAGTTTACCACTTTCACTTTTTAAACTTTTTTTCTACTTGAGGTCTACAACCATGTAGAACACATGCTATAGGTAAGTGCTCTACCTCTAAGCCATGCCATAGCCCCTCCCTGGGGGATTCTAGGCAGGGGCTCTACCACTGAGCCACGCCCCCAGCCCCTCCCTGGAGGATTCTAGGCAGGGGCTCTACCACTGAGCCACGCCCCCAGCCCCTCCCTGGGGGATTCTAGGCAGGGGCTCTACCACTGAGCCACGCCCCCAGCCCCTCCCTGGGGGAATTCTAGGCAGGGGCTCTACCACTGAGCCACGCCCCCAGCCCCTCCCTGGGGGAATTCTAGGCAGGGGCTCTACCACTGAGCCACGCCCCCAGCCCCTCCCTGGGGGATTCTAGGCAGGGGCTCTACCACTGAGCCACGCCCCCAGCCCCTCACTGGGGGATTCTAGGCAGGGGCTCTACCACTGAGCCACACTTCTAGCCCCCACTGGGGAGATTGTAGGACTCACAATCCTCTTTCTTTTGACAGTGTCTCCCTGGGTTGCCTAGCCTGACCTTGAACTTTCAGTCTCTTTCTCCTCTTAGCCTCTAAACAGCCTGTGCTACTAGGCCTACAAGGATGGTCTCCTGATGGCCACCAAGGGTCCTAGTGCCATGCACAGCCCTTCTCTCTTCCTTTTGCAGAACTTCACCTCAGGCTCAACTCTGTCGTTCTGGTCTTCTCCACCCGGGGCATCAGCCGCAGCGTTGCTGCTGTGGTGGCCTTACTCATGCATTATAATGAGGAGACGCTGAAGGTAAGTGTCCTGGGGCTGGGGCTCCACTGTGACAGTGCTCACCTGGCTTGCAGAAGACTTGGGGTTGAAGCCAGACATGGTGGTTTGTTTACACCTTTAATCCCAGCACTCAAGAGGCAGCAGCAGGTGGATCTCCGTGAGTTTGAGGCCAGCCTGGTCTATAGAGTGAGTCCCAAGACAGCAAGGGCTACACAGAGAAATCCCATCTGAAGAAAAAAAAAAGTATTGTTCCCTGGGCAAGAATTGAACCATAAGCACCCTAGGAGGGGAGTCTAAGCTGGATCAGGTAGACTTCAGACTGCAGTACCGCCATACGGTCTTACCTTCAAGATAAGATGGAAAAGAATCAGGGAGGAGAAATCCAAAGTCTAGATGTCACTTAGACCACGGTGCTCAAGAGTAAGGTCCCTCTGCTGAGAACAGGAGCTTGAGAGCAGGGTGTCAGCCAGTCCAGGCTCTGGTGACAGGTCACCTGTATGGCCAGTATCTTAGTTGTTTACTTTTCTAACAAACAAATAACTAAAGAGATTTAGTATATTTTTAATTTTTTTCGAGACAGGGTTTCTTCATGTAGCCCTGGCTGTCCTGGAACTCACTCTGTAGACCAGGCTGGCCTCGAACTTAGAAATCTGCCTGCCTCTGCCTCCCAAGTGCTGGGATTAAAGACGTGTGCCACCACTGCCCAGCTTAGTTCTAAATCTAAAGAGATTTATTTTATTTTTAATTCTCTCTCCCTGTCTCAGTCTGTTTCTGTTTCTCTGTGTCTGCCTGTCTGTCTCTTTGTGTGTGTTTGTGTATGTGTATGCATGTCTATGTGTGCGTTTATCAGATCGCCTGGAGCTGGAGTTAGAGGCACCTAGGAGCTAGCCCTCTGCAGTAGCAGCTTAGACTGCTCTTGGTGCTGAGCAGTATCTCCAACCCTGAGCTTCTTTTTCTGTTGTTCTGATAAAACACTCTACAAAAGCAGCTAAAGAGAGAACGGGCTTATTCTAGCTCATGGTTCCAGGTTGGAATCCATAATGGTGGGGAAGTAAAGGCAGCAGGAGCTTGAAGCAGCTGGTCGCATTGTATCACTGTGAGAAAGCAGAGTGACAGATGCATGCTACATCATGCTCACTGACAGATGTGGGCTGCAGCTGTGCTCATTTTCTCTGTTTTCTACAGTCTAGGGTCCCAGCCAGGGGATGGTCCTGCCCACCAGAGAAAATGAGTCTCCCTTCATCCGACCACAGAATCAAGACAATTCCCCACAGACATACCCGCAGGCCAACCTATTCTAGACAGTCCCTCATGGGGACTCCCTTCTGGGTGACTCCAAAGCCTTAGCTTAGAACTGAAATTAACACCCACAGGCCACAGTCCCCAAGTTTAATTTGGGTTTGTCCCAGGGAGAATTTCATGGAACCACAGAATTGCTGGGCCTCAGCCAATTCTCCCTCCCTCCCTCCCTCCCTCCCTCCCTCCCTCCCTCCTTCTCCCTTGCTTCCTTCCTACCTTCCTTCCTTGAAAGCAGAGGAACAGAAAAGCAGGAGCTTGTATAGCAAGCTCAGGGGGAGCCATGACAGACGTCAGGCTGGAGCACGTCCTGGCATTTCCATGATAAACTTTGCTAGTCACACACAGCCTGCTTGCAGGCTCGGAGGGCGTGAACAGAATCTAAAGCACCTCCAGATTTCAACCTGGGGCGTGTGGCTGAGTGGCAGAGCACTTGCCTAGAAATCCCCAGTGGGGTTGTGGCTCAGTGCAGGAGAACTTAGATATCCCCCAAAGAGGGCCTGCAGGAGGAGCTCAGTGCTCTTTGCTAGAATTCTCCTGTAAGCAGCAATAGTGCACTTGCCTGGAATCCATAAGGCCCTGAGTTTGATCCCCACCTATCACTAGGAAGATAAAACAAAACCCCAAAAGCTTTTGAGCCATCCAACTGTGACAGTTTCAGTCCTTCTGACCACGTCACAGTAGAGTCTGAGGCTTCCAGCCCTGGCCAGTTGGGATGAGGGTAAAGTGAGCCTCTGGCTTGGCTCCTTTCCTAGCTAAGTTAGGGCCTGAAGAGTGTGTTCAGCCCTTGCTGCCTGCTCTGCTTGTCCCTGCAAGTGGTAGATGCTGGGTCCCTGAGGTCCAGGTAAGCCTGGACTCTGGAGGAACCCTGGCACTTGTGTTTGCAGTAGCCATCTATAATAGGGTCTTACTGCTGTGAACAGACACCATGACCAAGGCAAGTCTTATAAAACACATTTAATTGGGGCTGGCTTACAGATTCAGAGGTTCTATCCATTATTAGCAAGGTGAGAGCATGGCAGTATCCAGGCAGGCATGGCACAGGAGGAGCTGAGAGTTCTACGTCTTCATCCAAAGGCTGCTAGTGGAAGACTGACTTCCAGGCAACTAGGGTGAGGGTCTTAAACCCACACCCACAGTGACACACCTACTCCATCACACCTATTCCAACAAGGCCACACCTCCAAATGGTGCCACTCCCTGGTCCAAGAATATACAAACCATCACACCATCTTTGTCCTCTTTGGGAAGTCCCAGTACTGGCACTCTTCCCAGAGATGCCTTCTAGAGCTTCAGCTGCCTTTGCTGTCACTAGGAATGCTTGCTTCTCACTTGCCCGGCAGTTGGCTCGCCAGCACAGCCTTGCCTGGGCTTGACCACAGGAGAGTGACATGGAGCTGTTGTGTTGGGGCAGGCTCTGTGTCTGTGCAGTGGGCATGTTGAACCCTCTGATATCTGTGCTCATTAAGGATCTATAGAGAGGCAGCTGACAAGGTGACTAAGTCTGCTTGCCGGTAAGCCTGGCTACCTGGGTTTAATACCTGGAACCTAGGTAGCCCTGTAGGAGAGACCTGACTTAACAGTTGGCCTCCACAAGTGGATACTGGTATGTGTACCCCACCTTATATATAGCATGAACACCCTATATATAAAACACGATAATAAGGAAATTAATGAATTAATTCATTCATTCAAGACAGGGTTTCTCTCTGTAACCTTGACTGTCCTGGAACTCACTCTGTAGACCAGGCTGGCCTTGAACTCAGAGATTCGCCTGCCTCTACCTCTTGAGTGCTGGGATTAAAGGCGTGTACCACCACCACCCAACTGCTTATTTTTATTTTATGTGTATTGGTGTTTCTCTACTTGTGTTTTGTGCATAACATGCATGCAGTGTCCTCAGAGGGGAGAAGAGGGAGTCATACCCACTTGTGAGCCACTGTATCAGTGCCAGGAATTGAACCTGGGGCCTCTGGAAGAGCATCAAGTGCTCTAAACCTCAAAGCCATCTCTATAGTCCCCATTTGCTGCCCCTGTTTTTAAAGATAGGGTTCACTATGTTGCATAAATTTTACTATATAGTTCATAGTGGCTAGGATCTCGCTATATAACCAGGTCCATCTGCAGTTGGCTATACAACTCAGGCTTGCAGGGAACTCATGATTGTAACCCAGGCTAGAACTCACAATCCTTCTCCCCAGCCCCTCCTCCTGAGTGTTGGGGGTGTAGCCTTGTCTCCCTGGCCCTGGCCCTGGCCCTTTCTGTTCTTTATATATAATGACACATTCACAGTGTCACCTTGCAGCTTAGATACTGTTATGTTCCCTAGCTTTTTTGCAGCTGTGCTAAGTGTGGGTGCTGTCCCTGGGCTGCACAGTCAGATAGTATAGCTGGGACCCAAAGCCCAAGGAAGGCCCAGGCTCAACACCCAAAGGGCCCCAAAAGGTAGCAGGAAGAACATGGCCTTGTAGCCATAAGACCAGAGCCTGCTGACCCTCATCAAGTGTGCCCTGGCAGGTGCATCACATTTCTGTCCCAGGTTAGACAGGCAAACTTGGTCTAACACTTTCAACCTAGGGTGTGTGGTTCAGATCCACCTGTCTCCAGCTCCCCGGTGCTGGGAGTAAAGTAAGTGGGAGGAAGTAGTGACTTCCTAGGATTAACTCAAGACCTCATGCTTTGAAGGCAATGCTTTAGAGCAGGCTTCTTCCCTCCCTCCCTCCCTCCCTCCCTCCCTCCCTCCCTCCCTCCTCCATTCCCCTTCTTCCTTTCTTTTCTTTTCTTTTCTTTTCTTTTCTTTTCTCTTTTCCTTTCCCTTTTCTTTTCTCTTTCTTTCTTTCTTTCTTTCTTTCTTTCTTTCTTTCTTTCTTTCTTTCTTTCTTTCTTTCTTTCTTTCTTTCTTTCTTTCTTCCTGAGACAGGGTTTCTCTGTGTAGCTCTGGCTATCCTGGAACTCACTCTGTAGACCAAGCTGGCCTCAAACTCACAGAGATCCTCCTGCATCTTCCCCCTGAGTGCTTAAAGGAGATTAAAAGCATACACTGCCGCTGCCTGGCTTCTCTCTTTCTTAGTGTGTATGTGTCTGTACTTCACTGTATATATATGTATCATGTGTGTGCAGGTGCTGGTGGAAGCCAAAAGCATCAGGTCTGAAGGCTTCCTTGTATCACAAGGGATGGGGCCGTGTGGGTGCTGGGAAGTGATCCTGAGTCCTCAGGAAGAGCAGTGTGTGCTGTTAATCGCTGAGCTATTTCTCCAAGCCTTTGATTTCTTGTTGCATTCGTCATCATTGCCTCCTCCTCCTCCTCTTATTCCTCCTCCTCCTCTTATTCCTCCTCCTCTTCTTTCCTTCTTCTCTTCCTCCTTCTATTGTTTATCATTAACACATAGTTGCACAATGAACAGTTGCGTATTGAATTTATTATTCTACAGTTTTGCTGTGTTTATTAGCTCTAGTGTGTGTGTGGGGGAGGGGGGGTTGTGTGCACATGAGTGCAGTTGCCCTCAGAAGCCAGAAGAAGTCATTATATCTTCTGGAGCTGGAGGTAAAGGAGCTTGTGAGCTGCCTGGTGTGGGTGCTGGGAACCAAACTCAAGTCCTCTGCAGTACATGATCTTAATCTCGGAGGCATCGCTCTAGCACGTAAGATATCATTTTGCCTTTCTATTCTCCCTGTCTATAGCCCAGATGAAGGCTAGCTATGCACCCTCATTCATATAGTGACAGATCTGAACTATATTGTGTGTGCAGTACCTGCAGGAAGCCAGCTTTGCCTTTCCCTCTTCGGAGAACTGCCCGTGGTTCTTGTTATCTCTCCAGAGATTCAACCAGTCTCAAAATCATTTTCTTTTTAGATTTATTTATTTATTATATGTAAGTACACTGTAGCTGTCTTCAGACACTCCAGAAGACAGAGTCAGATCTCGTTATGGATGGTTGTGAGCCACCATGTGGTTGCTGGGATTTGAACTCCGGACCTTCAGAAGAACAGTCGGGTGCTCTTACCCACCGAGCCATCTCACCAGCCCCCTCAACCAGTCTCAATGCAAACCTTTGTTGCCGCTGCTGTGTGTCTCAGGTCAGCCTGGAGTTGACCTGCCCACGCACGGAGCGTGAGTGTGTTGTCTCATAGGAGCCGTGGAAGACAGAGTCAAAGCTGAGGAGCTCGGCCATGGCCCAGCCTGTGTCCAGGGCTCCCTGCCCTGATGACTTCACCCAGCCTGCTATTCTATCCATGCTTAAATTATTTTTCCCCTTTGTTCCTTTGAATGTGTGTGTCTGTGTGTGTGTTCACGTTTGTGTATGTATTCATACGTACAGAGTCAGTCCTCTTCTCGTACCATAGGCATCACTAGAGTGAAACTTAGATCATCAGGCCTGGGGCCCCACCTTCTCCTCTCTTCTCTTCTCCTCTTCCTGCCCTTCCTCCCCTCCCCTTTCCTCCTCCCTCCCCCTCTTTTCTCTTCTCTTCTCTTCTCTTCTCTTCTCTTCTCTTCTCTTCTCTTCTCTTCTCTTCTTTTCTTTTCTTTTCTAGACATGGTCTAGAACTCCACAATTAAGCTAGGCAAGTAGGCCTGTGAGCCCCAGGAGTCCCCCTGCCTCTACTTCCCCAGCACTAGGATTACAAGTGTGACCACAGCCAGCTTTTGTCTATGGGTCCTGGGGACTGGACTTGGCTCCCCATGCTTGCTCCAAAAGCACATTACCAAATGAACTCCCACCCTAGCCCCTGCATCTGCATCTAGTCCTAAGCCATCATGTGGGCTTCTGGGTAGGTGTCTCCTGTCCCCCTGAGCTGGCTATGATCTGGTCTGGAAGCGTCCCAACACCTGTCCTGAAGCCTTCCTTATCTCTGCATTCACAGAGGTCCTGGGCCCATGTGAAGAAATGCAAAACCAACATGCGTCCGAATCGGGCCTTGGTGGCTCAGCTGCTGGAGTGGGAGAAAGTCCTCCATGGGGAATATCTCACAGACATCTCCGAGCCTATCTACTGACCTTTGCCTGGAATGCAGCTATGGTCACTGAGGAGTCTTGGTTGGGACTTTGGGGGACTGGAGGAGCTCGGTTTGCACTTGGAGTCTCCTGGAGAAGACCTTTGTGCTGCCTGGAGGTTCATATCTGCATCTTAAGACTGGTTTTGTTGTTGTTGTTGTTGTTCTCCAATACTGAGGATTGAACCTAGAGCAGTGGTTCTCAGCCTTCCACACACTGCGACCCTTTAATACAGTTTCTCATGTGGTGACCTGTCCCGAGCCGCAGGACGGTGAATGAGGACTGGGGAATCACCTGGAAGAGAATGGGGAAACAAGAAACGCAAAGAATGGACAGCAAGTCAAAATCTGATCAAGCTGACAGATTTTATTTTTTCCAGGAAGGTTTTATACCCAAATAGAAGCATGATATGGGGAGGGGGATGATGTAGAGTCGCTTTGTTTCTGGGGGAATGCACCTGTTCCCAAAAGCAGGATTTTGGCTGGGTACAGAAAGAACAGAACAGGTTGCTAGGTACCTATCCACTAAAATCTATAGCTATTTGTTCTGCCTGACTTTAAGATCTATCGCTGTTTGTTCTCCACTGGGCTAGTTCTTTCCCACAGAGGTCTCAACTAAGCTAGGACTTTTCCACTAAGGCCAAGACTTTGTAAGTAAGCACTTATGGCTGACAAGGCAGTTAACATTCAAGCACAGTTGCTCCCAACAGTGACCCCCAAACACAAAATTATTTCACTGCTACTTCATAACTAATTTTCCTACCATTATAAATTGTAATATAAATATCTGTGTTTTCTGATGGTGTCAGAAGACCCCTGTGAAAAGATCATTTAACCCCTAAAGGTGTCAGGGTCCACAGGTTGCAAGCCACGGACTGAGAGCTTTGCATGCTAGGCAAGCCCGCCCTCTATCACTGAGCTACGGGCTTAGCCTTTTGTTTTTTGAGATAAGGTTTCATATAGACTGGCATGGCCTCAAACTCTGTAGCTGAAAGGATTTAAATCCACTCTTCTGCTCCCAGCTCTCCAGTGCTGAGACTATAGTGTATACCACTACTTGGTTTATCTGGTGTTGGGGATGGAGCCAGGGCTTCCTGCGTGCTGGTCAGGCACTCCACCAACTGAACCACACACCTAGCCCTGCTCTGGGTCTCTTCTAATCCATTTTGTACACCTTTAGAGTTTATTTTAGATTTATTTGTTTTATGTATATAGATGTCTTGCCTGCATCTCTGGTTATGTATCACCATACAGACATACAGATGTCAGAAAGGGGCATTGCATCACTTGGAACTGGAGTTACAGATGGTTGTGAGCCGCCGGTGTTTGCTGGGAACCAAACCTGGATCCTCTGGAAAAGTGGCCAGTGCTCTGAACCACTGAGTCATCTCTCTACCTTATTATGTACCTTTGGCCACCCTCAGCCCTGCTGCTTTCTTGCCTCTTATCTGAGTGCTGGGATTCCATGTGTTCCACTATGACTGGCCTTCTCAGGCCCTGTCCACTCAGCAGAGCAGAACCCCTTTTCCTTCTGGCTCCTCAGGCACCTCCATACCTGGAGGCGAGCTGCACTGAGCCTACTGCAGTCCTGGCGCAGCTGTGGCACACTCTGAGGACCTTCACTCTGGAGGTTACCCATGTGAGGGGGTGGGAGGTGGGGAGGGGTACTCAGCGATGCTTATGTTGCCAGTCCTGCTATGCTTTGTGTTGTGACTAGCTGTCACCGTGTCTATCCCAGGGTGCAGGTCCTCCCACCCAGCCTTAGGGATGCTCCAAACTTCAGAGGCCCTAAAATGGGGGGTCTTTGCCACATTCCCAGAGCCAGAGCTCTGACCACCGCCTCTGAGTCCCTGTGTACAGACTCTGTCCCCAGCTCACTGTGAAGGAGACGCTCTGGCGCTCCCACCACACACTCCCAGGTTTAATTTTTCTTTTCTTTTCCTTTTCTCTTGAGACAGAGTCTCGTGTAGCCCAGGATATCCTGGAAGTCCCTATGTAGCTGAGGATGACCTTGAACTTCTGATTCTCTTGTCTCTTTCTTCCAATTGCTAGGAATACAGGCCTGTACCACCACACCAAGTTTGTGGTACTAGGAAGCAAACCCAAGCCTACCTGCAAGTAGGCATTTGCCAACTGAGCCACATCCCAACCCCCCCAAATTCCACAACATCTTCCATATTTTTGTTACACCATATTTAAAATTTTGCATTGTGCCTTGCTTGCATGCACTTCTTTTTTTGCCTGCATATATGTCTATGCACCACATATGTGGGCCTGGTACCAGTGAAGGCCAGAGATGGGTATTGGATCGCCAGGGACTGGAGTGACAGATGGTTGTGAACTACTATGTAGACCTAGGCATTGAAGCCAGGTCCTCTGTAAGAGCAGCCAGTGCTCATAAGTGCTGAGCTTCTCTTCAGCTTTATTCTAGATGTCTAGGCGTGCCATGGTACCTGTGTGGACGTCAGAGAACACGTTGCTGAAACCGATTCTATTTTCACAACGTGGGTCCTGGGATCAAACTGAGGTCACCAGACTTGACCACAAGCACTCTTATCTGCTGAGCCACCTGATGGGCCACAAGTCCCAAAAGCACTTCCTCAGACTCAGAACAAGTCCAGGTGAAGGCGCTTACAAGGGGACTGATGAAGAATGTAGGGTGTCATGTGGGTGGTAGGTAGAGTGCGTGCGTGTCCTTGGTGAGGGTGACCAGGAACTTCTGATCCTTCCGCCTGCACCTTCCAAATGTTTGCATCACTGGCATGCGCCTCTGCATCTGATCCCCCCACCTCTACCCCTCCCAGACAGGGTTTCTCTGTGTAGCCCTGGCTGTCCTGGAACTCACTCTGTAGACCAGGCTGGCCTCGAACTCAGAGATCCGCCTGCCTATGCCTTCCAAGTACTGGGATTAAAGGCGTGTGCTGCCTTTAACCACTGCCCCGCACTGCATCTGATGTATTGTGTGGTGCTTGGGTGAATTGCCCTCTGAGCAATTCCAGCATGCTGGGCAAGTTCTATAAGGAGTCTGTAACTTGAGCCCCACTGGTAAGGCTTCAGAAGGGACACGGTGGGAAGTTTAGGAGAGGCAGCCTAAAAGTTAAGGACGGAGGAGAGCTTGGAGGACTCAGGGCCAGGAAAGGAGTATCTATAAAAGCTGAGAAACGAAGGCTGTCCCTAGAGAGGCGCAGCTTCTCAAGGACAAAAGTGTATGCAGAGTATGAGGTGGCTCAAGCTTTTAATCTCTGCACGCGGCGAGTCAGAGGCAGGGGGATTTCTTGGTTCCAGACCAGGCAGGGCTACATAGTGAGACACTATCTAAAAATTTCAAAGTGTTAGAAGCACGTGTCTTCTTGGTTTGTGAGTGGTCCGAGGAAGGCGACTTTTCGGGTAAAAATGCTGGCCGCCCAGCTCTGGTCTCAAGTCGAGGAGACGCCCTGCGGGCCTATGTCCCCGCCCAGCTCTCGTCCCTGGCTCTGATTGGCTGCTCCTAGGGGCGGGGCTCACGCGCAGATTACGCCGGGCCTTTTCCCGTTGGCAGTCACGGCGGCGCGAGCCCGGAAGCGGACGGGGGCGGTGGCGGAGGCTTCTCCGGCCGGCCGGGGTTGCAGCTCCGTCCTCCCCACTCGCGGTTCCCCGCGGCCCGTGGCGTGGACAAAGACATGCAGTCCCCGCCCCCGGACCCGCTGGGCGACTGCCTGCGCAACTGGGAGGATCTGCAGCAGGACTTCCAAGGTATCCAGGTGAGCGTCCCTGCGGCCATCCAAGCCCCGAGCCACGTCTCTGTCTCGGGGACAAGGGTCAGGCAGTACTAGGTCACACATAAGGCAGCTCGGAGGGGTCAGGGGTCGAGACTCTCCCCTACTTTTCTTCTTAAACGTCTGATGGGAGCCCCGATTGCCCGCGCGTCCCCGGTGTGCCTGGGCGGGATCCCTCTGTACCGGGATATCTCGACTTTGTGCAAAGGCCTTGAAAACTGGTCAGGACTCTTCTGTTGCCCCTCCCCCTGCACTGCTACCCGATCTGGGACCCAGTCCCCTTCCTAGAGAGCAGTCACCCGAGGCAGAACCCAACGGGGCCCAGCCTTTTGGGTCAATTACCCTGCAAACTTGCAGCCGGACAACGCCTTCCCCGCCCTTGGCTAACTCTGCTGAACGCCGCAGGGAAGCAAGTTTAGGTAAAATTCGGGCCTGGTTGGGGAAATCTCAGCCATCTGAGACGGAGGGACAGCGCCCACCTAGGGACAAGAAGAGGCCCAGAACATGTGGCTCTTTCTTGTAGGGAGAGGTGGGCGGGGCAGACTATACCAGGACCTCCTGGATTGGTAGAGCGACCATTGGAAAACCTCCCATCCCAGGATGGGGTTGTTTGTGGCCACTCTGTCTCCATACCAGAGAGAAGGAAGCCAGTGCTTCCGGGAAGGCTGTCACTGGGCAGAGGTGGCACATGCTAGAGTTTGAGGAGGATGCGGCAGCTTATTTTGGCATGAGAAACAGACCTAAATAGTGGAGCCTGGCTAATAGGAGACTAGGTTAGACCTTTGCCTCTATTGGACTGTTGCCTAGCCTCATGTGTCCAGGTTTCCCCAGAATGCTGGCACTAGAACTCTCCCTAGAGACTTACACAGCTCCTTGTCTCCCAGTTTTGCCATCACCACTATGACCACAGCCCCTGCCTTGATTTCCCCACACTGCCCCTTGCCCTTCGTTTAGGCTGCAACTTGCAAGGCTCACCCACCAGGGCAAAGTACTTGGGGAAGCTTTGGACCAAAGGTGCTTGCAGGAGGGGAGTGGATGGGAGGGACTGGCCGTAGGGCGGGAAGCCTGACGACCTTTAACCTGAGATGAAACATCAGGAATGCCTGGGTAGAAGGCAGCATGGCTATCCCTGATTTCCATTCTTTCAGGCTGGGTAGGTAGGAGGATCTGAGAAAGGAAGGGGTGAGTTTAGGCAGCCCCTTTGAGAGCAGCAGTTCTCAGCCTGTGGGTCACGACCCCTCCAGGGAGATTGGATTACCTTTTCACAGGGGTCACCTAAATAGCAGAATTACAGATAGGAAATAGCAATGAAAACAATTTTGTGGTTGGGTGGGTCAGCACAGCATGAGGACTGTATTAAAGGGTTGCAGTGTTAGGAAGGTTGAGAACCACTGGGCTAGAGTCCACTTAGAATCCAGACGCCTGCCCGAGCTGGGGACAACTGACCTGTTGTTGAGGACATGTACCACGGAGGGTCTGAGATTACAGGAAGAAGCCTAGCTCCTGGCTTGCCTCAGGAGTGGAGCAATCTCTGGGAGGTCCCTGGGCAAGCACAGAAAGTTTGACCTCGCCGGGCGTGGTGGTGCACGCCTTTAATCCCAGCACTTGGGAGGCAGAGGCAGGTGGATTTCTTAGTTCGAGGCCAGCCTGGTCTACAAAGTGAGTTCCAGGACAGCCAGGGCTACACAGAGAAACCCTGTCTCGAAAAACCAAAAAAAAAAAAAAAAAAAAAAAGAAAGTTCGACCTCTGAGAGAGCCAGTTCCCTGCCGGGGCAGTTCTCCAGTAAAGCCACCACCTCCTCCTCATGCTAGGAAACACATCGCCTGTATCGCCTCAAGCTAGAGGAGCTGACCAAACTCCAGGTCAACTGTACAAACTCCATCACACGGCAGAAGAAGCGGCTCCAGGAGCTGGCCTTGGTGCTGAAAAAGTGAGGGGGGTGTGATGGCTTGCTGGGGGTGGGTGATTGACGTGGGGAGGGACTTTTCTGCTGGGCTTCCCCTGGCATGGCTCTTCTATCCTTCCTCCCTGGGTTTTGTTCCTTTTCTCTGTCCCAAAGGGTTCCCACAGGGGTTCCTGCAGGACTGGGGCTCTCCCACCTGCCCTGCCTGACTCCTGCCATACTCCCAGATGCAGACCCTCTCTCCCATCCGAGTCCATGGAGGCTGCACAGGAGCTGGAAAACCAGATGAAAGAGCGCCAAGGCCTCTTCTTCGACATGGAAGCCTATCTGCCTAAGAAGAACGGGTGAGCCCCTTCTTCTTCCAGCTCCAGGGATGTGACACCCTAGCCTGTCTCTCAGTCATTCAGTCAGTAAAGGAGGACATATTGATGGCCCGGCTGTCTGACAGCTCACTGTAGTAGGAACTTCAAGGGAAGTGTTCAGGGAACTGGGGCCTCAGCAATGGACATCTAACCACACACCAGGGCTAGACACAGCTTCCCAGTGTAGCCTAAGTCATCTCCAGAGGTAAAGAATGAGCTAGCTCACGCCTGTGGTCCTACTACCCTGGAAGCTTAGGCAGGAGGATGGAGAGAGGCCAAGGTCCTCTTTGACTACATAGTGAGTTCAAAGTTAGCCTGGTCAGCGTAGTGTGTTTCAGGCAACCAAGGCTAAATAATAAGATGCTCTTCCAAAAACAAAACAAAACAAAACAAAAACACCACCATCAACAACAACAAAACCAAAGAGTCTAGAGAGATGGCTTAATGGTTAAGATCACTAACTGCTCCCCTAAGGGACCAGGGTTCAATTCCCAGCACTTACCTGGTAGTTTACGAGTCTGTAACTTCATTTCCAGAGGATCTGATACCACCTTCTGGCCTCCGTGGGCATCAGGCACACAGACATACTTGCAAGCAAAACACCCATATAAAAATAAAATAAAAACCAAAAACTAAATCAAGGGCTGACTTAGCTGACTTGACCTTAGAGTGCTGGCAAAACGTGACCGATGCCCTGGGTGGCAGGGCTGGGTCTGTGTGGGGAGTGAGTTTGTGTCCTAGATAGTTTTTATGTCAAGCTAGTGTCATCTGAGGAGGGCGCTTCAATTGACAAAATGCCTCCATAAGACCAGGCTGTAGGCAAGCCTGTTAATGAGTGATTGGGGGAGGGCACAGCCCATTGAGGGTGGTGCCATCACTGGGCTGGTGGTCTTTTCTATAAGAAAGCAGGCTGAGCAAGCCAGGGGAAGCAAGCCAGTAAGCAGCCCCCTCCATGGCCTCAGCATCAGCTCCTGCCTCCAGGTTCCCTTACAGTTTGAGCTCTTGCCTTGGCTTCTCTCAGTGGACATGTTCAGCATATGTAAGCGGAATGAACCATTTCCTCCTCGAGTTCTATCTGGCCATGGTGTTTCATCAGAGCAGTAGTAACCCTGACTAAGTAAAATTGGTACCAGGCTAGTCAGGTGTTGCTGTGGCAGACCTGAGTGTGTTGTTTGGGGGACTTTGGAACTTTGGGCTAGAAAGTCACTGGCTGCTGAGAGCTCAGAGGATTGTTCTGTTGGAGGATAATATTGAGAGAGCAGTGCAGGCAATGAGGCCTGGCTTGGGAAGTTCAGAGGGAAGTTTTAAGATTCTGTTGTGAGTGTTGGCTGTTTACATTTAAGGTTCTGTGGTTCTGGTCAGCTGGGGCTGAAGAATTAGCAGCGATTAAGAAGAAACCAGAACCTGGGTGCTGGTGGCGCATGCCTTTTGTCCTGGCACTCAGGAGACAGAGGCAGGTGGATCTCTGAGTTCAAGGCCAGCCTGGTCTAAAGAGTGAGCTTCAAGACAGCCAGGACTACACAGAAAAATCCTGACTCAAAAAGCAAAACAAAAATAAATGAAATAGCCAGGCAGTGGTGGCACACGCCTTTAATCCTAGCACTTGGGAGGCAGAGGCAGGTGGATTTCTGAGTTCAAGGCCAGCCTGGTCTACAAAGTGAGTTCCAGGACAGCCAGGGCTACACAGAGAAACCCTGTCTTGAAAAACCAAAACAAACAACAACAACAACAACAAAACCAAAATAATAATAAGAAACCAGCATTATTCACTATTGAGGTGAAATCTTTGAGGAAGTGTCTCCTTAGAATCTGTGTTGGATCCAGAGGTGGCTAACATTGTCTCTCGTGCTGGCAGATAAACTTGGTTATGTAGAAGAGTGGTACTGAAGCCGGGCATGGTGGTGCACGCCTTTAATCCCAGCACTCGGGAAGCAGAGGCAGGCAGATTTCTGAGTTCGAGGCCAGCCTGGTCTACAAAGTGAGTTCCAGGACAGCCAGGGCTATACAGAGAAACCCTGTCTCGAAAAAACAAAAAAAAAAAAAAAAAAAAAAAAAAAGTGGTACTGGTTTTGAAGGCATAAAGGATCATGGGAAGGACCTGAGACTTGGTACTATGAGAGGCCAGTAGAGTCTTGAAACTTTACAAGGTAAAGTTTCAGTAGTTGACCCCAGGATTGAAGGAGTCATGGAGAGAAGTTGAGGCTTGGCATCCTAAAGGGAGCCTGGCATAGGCTGTTGGTGAAAGTGCTGCCCAGTTGCTTCAGGAGACCCCAGCATTTTGGAAGTGTCCATGGGATGATCACCAAGGACAGGCCCACCCAGTGGAGCTGGCCTGAGCAGAGGAGATGTGGGCTGAAGAGGGTGGAGCCAGAGAAGGAACCCAGGCCCTTCAGGGGGGCTCAGAAAAAAGAGTCATAAACACTGGATACTGAGTTGTTTACACAGCTAGAATTTGGCCTGCTTTTGTTCAGAGTTTTCCTATGTCCTGGTTCTTCCCTCGTAAGTATTTATTTTGATTTTATAGGAGTACACAGTAGAGAGACTTTGACAGAAATTTTGGAGTTTTACAGAGACTTTAGTCTTTAAAAAGAATTTTGTAGGTTTTTTTGTTTGTTTGTTTTGTTTTGTTTGTTTGTTTGCTTGTTTTGAGACAGGGTTTCTTTGTGTACTTTGGCTGTCCTGGAACTCACTCTGTAGACCAGGCTGGCCTCGAACTCAGAAATCCACCTGCCTCTGCCTCCCGAGTGCTGGGATTAAAGGCGTGTGCCACCACTGTCCGGCCTCTGTGTAGCTCTTAATGTTCTGGAACTCCCTCTGTAGATCAGGCTGGCCTCAAACTCAGAAATCTCTTGCTTGCCTTTGCCTCCCTAAGTCCCTGAGTGCTGGCTGGGATTAAAGTCATGGGCCGCCACCCTCCAGCAGGACTTTGTAATTTTTTAGAGACTGAACTTTTAAAATGTTTGAGTTTGTAAAGTCTACCAATTCCAAGTTTGGTAATGTGTTTTATGTTGTGATATCTATTAATACGAGATTTGGGATGACCAGGAAACAAAAGGTTATCGTTAAATAGTGTTGAATGTCAAGCTGACAAGGGGTGACTAGATTTAGTCAACTTGACACAAACTAGAGTCATCTAAAAGGAGGGACCATGAACTGAGAATGCCTCTGTAAGATCAGGCTGTGGGGACAAACCTGTGGAGCATTTTCCTAGCGTTTGATGGTGGAGGCCACGCCCGCTGTGGGCGGGGCCAGCCCTGGGGCGGTGGCCCTGGTTCTATAAGAAAGCAGGCTGAGTAGGTGATCCGGAGCAAGCCAGTAAGCCTCATCCCTCCCTGGTCTCTGTATCAGCTCCTGCCTTGTTTTAGTTCCTGTCTTGGCTTTCTTCGATGAACTGAAATCCAGGATTGGTCATCCAAATAAACGGTGTCTCCTCCCCAAGTTGCTTTTGATCGTGCTGTTTCATCACCGCCATGTTAGGTCAGAGACGCTGGGAAGAGGCTCACGGGCTTCCAACCTCCTTTGCAGCCTCCGGCATCTCTCTGCTATCTATGCTCTGAGGCCCGAATGGGAGCAAGAAGCCCTTCTGGGTGCAGCTGCTTACTAAAGGACACAGCGTTGCTTACACCCTGGAGTGGCTCTGCCTGAGGACAGATGGGCTTTATCAGTAAGAGGGGTAGATGTACAAGTAGCTTGGTTTTGTTTGTTGAGTTTGGTGGTCTCCTTTTTAGGGTCTATTGTAGCCCAGGCTAGCCTCAACTCTGGTCCTCCTGCCTCAATTTCCCAAGTCCTGGGATTACAGGTGTTACAGGTGTGAGTCTATGTGGTGCTAGGTAGCACTCTTACCAGCTGAGCCATCCTCAGCCTGGAGTTTTGAAGAGAGGCCACTGAGGTGGGAACGAGGTGGCTATGTATGGGACACACTGAAGGGCACTCTGTGCTGAGTTTCTTGAGGTTGAAAAAGCGAAGAATAAGCTGGGCAGTGGTGGTGCATGCCTCTAATCCCAGCACAGACACATACACATTAAGAAAGGGAAGCTAGGTGGTGCTGCGACACACTTTTAATCCAGCAGAGCCATGTGGATTTCTGAGTTTGAGGCCAGACTGGTCTGCAGTGGAGTTCCAGAACAGCCAAGGTTACACAGGGAAACCCTGTCTCGAAAAAACAAAAAAATCAAAACAAGACAAGGAAAACAGGGGGCTGGTGAGATGGCTCAGTGGGTAAGAGCACTTGACTGCTCTTCTAAAGTTCTGAAGTTCAAATCCCAGCAACCACATGGTGGCTCACAACCACCTGTAATGAGATCTGACGCCCTCTTCTGGAGTGTCTGAAGACAGCTACAGTATACTTACATATAATAAAAATAAATAAATCTTTAAAAAAAAAATTGTGCCGGGAGTGGTGGCGCACGCCTTTAATCCCAGCACTCTGGAGGCAGAGGCAGGCGGATTTCTGAGTTCGAGGCCAGCCTGGTCTACAAAGTGAGTGCCAGGACAGCCAGGGCTACACAGAGAAACCCTGTCTCAAAAAACTAAAAAAAAAAAAAAAAAAAAAAAAAAAAAAAAAAAAAATTGTGTCCACATTTAAAAAAAAAAAAAGACAAGGAAAACAACAAACAGCAATGGAGCCCGTCTCCTGCGATGCCAACTCCCCATGCCCAGACCCAAGTCTGGGATATGGGGATAGTTTCTCCCAGAGGACCACACGGCTAGGGCTCTCAAGGTGCCAACAGAGGGAGGTCCCAGGCAAAACACTTCAGGGCTAGCGACACTGTTTACCCGGAGGGAGGGCAGGATTCAGGAGCAGGCAGGATGTGTAGTTGCTCAGTGGCGCCCCCTGGAGTTTAGAGCAGTATAGCATGGCCGCAGGGACACTGCAAGCTCTGGACTGTGCTCTTTGTTCCTCTGTCACCGAGGCCTCTCTCTGTCCCTTAGGTTGTACCTGAGTCTGGTTCTGGGGAATGTCAACGTGACACTTCTGAGCAAGCAGGCTAAGTATGTGGAGGTCGTTGCCAAGGGCTGGGTCTCCCCCAGGCTTCCATCCGCCTCTACCCTGACTTGGGTTGGTGTGGTCTTGGTTTCTGGGTCCAATTCTCCAGGCTGGTCTGTGACCTTCCCCTGCCTCAGGCGGCCTGCCCATGAACGCGCGCGTCCCTCTCCCCACCAGGTTCGCTTACAAAGACGAGTACGAGAAATTCAAGCTCTACCTCACCATCATCCTCATCGTCATCTCCTTCACCTGCCGCTTCCTGCTCAACTCCAGGTGAGGGTCTCGGTCTCGGTCTGGGTTGGGACAGTGTCAGGGGCCAGGCTCTGGTATCAGTTCTTTGTTCCCCACTCCCCAGGGTGACGGACGCAGCCTTCAACTTCCTGCTGGTCTGGTATTACTGCACGCTGACCATCCGGGAGAGCATCCTTATCAACAATGGTTCCAGGTGCGCGTGCGCAGCAGGGCGGGTCGTGCCACGCCTCGTGCTCTCTGTGGGGTCCGGTCCCGCAGGAGTATCTAACAGATGCCCTCTTACAGGATCAAAGGCTGGTGGGTTTTCCATCATTATGTGTCCACATTCCTGTCAGGAGTCATGCTGACCTGGTGAGTGACCCAGACCTCAGCTGGTAGGGGAATGGCGTGAGGCGGAAGATCCGGGCCTTATGCCTCCCTTCCTCTGATTCCTCCCGAAATGTAGGCCAGATGGACTCATGTACCAGAAGTTCCGGAACCAGTTCCTGTCTTTCTCCATGTACCAGAGTGAGTTCCCTTGCTGGGGAGGGGACAAGGGGGCAGAGAAGCTGCGGCCTGGAGCGGGTCTAACATGCTCAGCGTGCTGCTTTGTGTCACCTAGGCTTTGTGCAATTCCTGCAGTATTACTATCAGAGCGGGTGCCTGTACCGCCTGCGAGCCCTGGGCGAGCGACACACGATGGATCTCACCGTAGGTGAGTCAGTTGGCCCTGTTGTGCAGCCGTGGGGAAATGGGGGAGCAGGGCTTTCCTGAGGAAGGTACCCACCCAATCCTTCCAGCCTAGCCACTACCTCTGCTTTTTTAATACCCGCCACAGAGGGCTTTCAGTCCTGGATGTGGAGAGGCCTCACCTTCCTGCTTCCGTTCCTCTTCTTTGGACACGTAAGTCACACCCGGGTGTCCTCATCCACCCCTTGGGTGTCCACCTCTGGCTCGAGCCCCACTGAACACGACACTTACTGAGCAGACTCTGTCTGTCCTTTACAGTTCTGGCAGCTCTTTAATGCGCTGACATTGTTTAACTTGGCCCGGGACCCCGAGTGCAAGGAGTGGCAGGTGAGCCAGGGGTCCGGAAGGGATGGATGTGCTAGAGGTCCCATTTAGACCTTGACTGTCCTGACCTTGGCCTTCCTTCCCTACCCTGCAGGTGCTCATGTGTGGCCTCCCCTTCCTCCTCCTCTTCCTCGGCAATTTCTTCACCACCCTCCGAGTGGTGCATCAGAAGTTTCACAGCCAGCAGCACGGGAACAAGAAGGACTAAGCTAGATCTGATGCCAGCCCCAAAGGGGCTTTTTGACCTGTGTGCCAGGTGGGGCAGCAGGTTGGGGTTACCCCTTGTGTAGGGGGTTCCCTTCTGTGCCCCCTGGGCTTTGTGGGCTCTGTGGGCCCTGAGGAAGGCCTGGGCCTGGAGCCCAGCTTGCAGGATTCGGGCTCTAGGCCTCAATAAAGGAAGAGAGGCATGGACTGATGGACTGTGGATGTGTTTGCGCAAGGGACACAAGGCTTGGGGCCCCAGCAAGGCACTGACTCTTGGCTCCTCTGGGGGGGGGGGAGGGGTGTCTAACTGCAGCAGATCCTAAGATTGACCCCATATAAAAACTCAATCAACACCAGGCAAATACAGAAAACAGCTTTATTCCAAGGGCCAGGTTATTTAAAATTATTTACACTCATTCAAAATCACATGTTGGGGCTGCACCCCAGCTCTGTGGAGAGAAGAGCCCCTTCTGTACAGCTGCTGGGGACCTAAGGCACCCATCACCCAAAGGTGGGTCCAGTCCCTCTTGCCATGTGCCCTGGGCTGGGCTAGGCTGCCCCGTACAATGGACCAGGCTCTGCCTAAGGGCCCAGGAGGGCATCACTCAGGCCTGGAGGAGTCAGTCCCTGGGCCTCCCTGTGTCCAGGCCGGGCAGGAACCACCAGCGGTGGAGGTCGGCAGGAGGAAGTTAAGGGCGTGATTACAGGGAGCAAGGGGTGGGGGGCGGCAGCTCCTAGCTCCATACATCCAGGGAGTAGCGGCCCTTGGTCATCAGCTTCTTAACATAGTCCACAGCCTGGGTGTGCTCCATGGGCCCAAACTCGGCCACGATGTCATAGAATGTGTTCTGCACATCTTTGGCCATATTTCGAGCATCCCTAGGTGGAGAAGAGGGGACAAGAAGGTGTGGCGGAAGGTTGTGGGTGGAGCCACCCCATAGGCGGGTCCTTAGCACTCTGCCTCCCCTGTCCCTTGTACTCACCCGCAGACATAGATGTGGGCACCGCCTTCGTGGATCAGCTTCCACAGGTGCTCTTTGTCCCTCTTGAGCAGGTGCTGAACATAGACCTGGGGGAGGGGGCGGCGGTGAGCAGGGTCGGGACCCCACAGCACCACCTTCCTGGGGCGGCCCAGCCCGTGGGCGCAGCCGCCCATCTCACCTTGTGGGCCTGCTCCCGGGAAAAGGCCACATTAAGCTGTGTGAGGGCGCCGTCCTTGTGGAAGCGCGCCAGCTCCTCGCGGTACAGATAGTCCTCATCCGAGCGCCGGCAGCCGTAGTAGAGCAGCGTCTCTCCGACCTCCTTGCCTGGGCAGGGGTGCGGCGATGGTGAAGGGGAGCTCTGGCCTGGCCCGGCCCGGGCTGACCACGAACCAGCGCCCCCATGGCTTACCTTGCTCTCGAAGCCAAGCTCGCTCCTGGATGAAGCCCATGAAAGGGGCAACCCCAGTGCCGGGGCCCACCATGATAACAGGCGTGGTGGGCTTGAAAGGCAAGCGGAACTGGGACTTGCGGACGAACATGGGGACCAGGGCCCGGCGGCCATTCTCTCCTGCTGGTTCCTTGGCCCGAAGCCAGCTCGTGGCCACCCCCTTGTTCACTCGTCCAGACTTCGCTTCATACTCCACAGCCACGGCGCAGATGTGCACGGAGTTGGGATGGACCTGGGGGAAGGGCTGGTGTGAGCTGGGCTTCAACCACCGAGAGGCCCTTCCTCGGCGGCCATCCGGCGGCCACCGCCCTCCCTAACAGAGCTGGTGCCCTTCACCTTAGACGACGAGGCAATGGAATAGTAGCGGGCCTGCAGCCGCGGGAGGAGCTCGCACAGGTGGTCGATGGGTGGCCGCAGGGACGGGTAGTCTTGGAGAATGGCTAGGATGTGCCTCCGGGCCTCCACCACCCAGCTCAGGTACAGCTCCTGGGGGGACACGGACGGAGGGGATGGGCAGCCTGGGGGGCAGCGTGTATGTAGTGGGCGGGATGTGGAGACGGGGTGCGCAGGCTCACCTTGCCCTCGCCGGAGGACGATGCCATCTTGTGCAGGTGTTCCTGCTCCGAGGGCTCTGAGGCGTACTGGGCCAGCTCATAGAGCACGTTGGTGCGAGGTGGGTTAGTGATGTCCAGGTAGTAGGTGAGGGCCGTGCGGTAGGTGGTGGGGCAGGGGAACGGATGCTTCTTATTCGACTCCTCTGCAGCAGGAGATGAATAGGGTGGAGTTGGAGGCTCGCCCCCTTAGATGCTGCAGGCCTTTGTGAGCAGGAAGCTGGCACCCCAGCCTGCTCTCATTTGCCTCCCTGACTGTGTGTGACAAGGCTCAAGCTTTCTGCCAGGCTTGAACTTCAGGCCAGGCAGGAAGTGCCCATGATAGGCGCCAGGTCTTAGAGGAAGCCCAGTGTATGTGCTGGGGGAAGGGGAGTGGCTAGATTGAACAGAAACCAGCTCCTGGTTCATGAGCTCTGATTGGAAGTCCCTGAGGGCAGAGGCAGGACTTGGGTGGGTACCAGCTGCCTTGTCCACAGTGAAAGGCCCTGGGTCAGAGCATCCTCTAGCATCTGTGCACCACGGGCCCTACCTAGTGGGTGCCGAGGGCTGCTGACCCCAGTTCTTGCATTTATGAGTGAGGATGGAAGCCCAGGAGCAGGGAGCCAGCAGCCCACAGCCACTGAGAGAGTTGAGAACCCCGGGCCTAAGACACAAGACTTGGTTTAGCAGCCCTTGTCCAGGAGGACGTGGTGGCTGATGGCTTTTCCAGCTACATGGGAAGCAGGCTGGCTCTGCCTCCTGGCCAAGGGGGTCTTCTATAACTATCACAGGGGATAGACAGTAAGCCAGATATACAGATGGTGTCTTGGGACATGGGTCTTTAGCACCTGAAGGCTCAACTTTCAGGCCTAGACAAGGTCCTCAATTCTGGAACTTACCATCAAGATTGTTTAGAGACATGATGACATCCAGGTCAGCCCCCAGGATCTCCCCAATCTGGTTGACCAGGGTTGAGTCGTTGGCTGGGTACACAGCCACATGATCTCCAGATTCATACCTAGACGGAAGTGCAAGGGTCAGGAGGAAGCACGCAGAGGACTCGGGGCCAGGCTTGCCGCGGGGGAGACTGGAGGAAGCAGGTACCTGATCTTGGAGTCTGAGATGTCCAATTCCAGGTGCATTAGATGCCGCTCAGTGCCTTGGTTCAGCTTCCGGTTCGTGGTGACAGCAGCCAGGAATGGATTCTTGGCATCAAAGGGGCTGATGGGAAGATAGGAGGTCAGTGACTTGCTTGGGACGGGCTTACACGATCCCCGAGAGCAAGAACTGGTGGGGAGGCCTCTGAGCCTTCCAGGGACATGAAAGAGCCAAGCAGAATACTGCAAGGGCTGTCCCTACCCAATAAGTATAATGAAATGTGTAAGCCAAAGGGACACAGACAGGAAAGCAGGCTGGCCCCTAAGATACTTGAGACCCTCTGCATGCTGCCTGTGGGGGACTGGGCAGCGGTGGGAGCTGCCTAGGTCCTGAGATGGCTGCATGCCATTTGCTTTTCACCCTCACATTTGGGGATCACAGTCTGGGCCAGCAGGATGGCTGGCTTGACTCCATGTGACCAGGATGACTAAGGAGGGCTCCAGCGTGACTCTGGGCAGCACCGAGAGGTAGGAAGGGTCAGAGCGGGTGACATGATTTGGACCTTTCTCATGTGTCCCAGGCTTGCCTTGCAAGCCGCTATGCCGCCGAGGATAAGATAGCTGTGGACCCTCTGCTACCATGCCCATGCTTATGCCGTCCTGGGAACGGAACCCGGGGCCTCACATGTGTTACGGAAGCACTCAGCCATTTGAGCTGCATGCCCAATGGTGGTGGATTCTAAGGAAGGAATGGGACTTTCTGCCCGATTTTAACATGGCTTAGCTCCTAGGGCCTGAGTGGGGACTAGCACCTGCCCCTTGGGCAACTTGTACCCTTCCAGACAATGGACACGATAGGGTACAAGTTGAGTCACTGTGTTTATTCACGTGACTCTGGAGGGAAACGCATCTCCCCACGTCCCTTCCTCCACTCACGGTTTCTGGTTCTCGTAGCTCTTCAGACGGCCCATCTCACCCGTGTACACCTTGGCTGTGTCCATGTTTTCGTGGACCACGAGCTCGTACTGGCGGATGCTGGGAAGAGAGAAACCAAGGCTGTGGTCAGGGCAGGGAAGAGGGAAGCTTCGGGGTGAGCCAGAGAGAGAAAGGGCTTGAGCTAAAGGAGACCTGGGTGGAAGATGTGTGACAGCAGGGGACCCTGTGGCAGATGTAAGAGACAGGCTGAGGTGGACCCCCGAGGGCCTGAGAGGCCAGGCTGGCCATGGAGCACAGATGGGAGGAAAGCCAGTGTCCTGGTGACGCCACACGGACAGTAGGGAGACCCCACTTCACCCCGCTCACCTTCAGGGAGCCCCTTCCCCTATAGCAAGGGTCTCCCCATCCTATGTCTGAGCTCTTGCCACACACACCACGCCTCACTATGTCCCAAGGGCCCCAGCTGTGGCCTTGCACTTGCCTCGACTCCTCCCCAGTGGCTTCCACCCCGAAGAACTCGCACACAGCTGGCCAGAACTGCTCCCTCCATGTGATGAAATCCTCTTCCAAGCTGGAGAGAGAGGAGAGGAGAGGGTTGGCCAGGCTAGCCCCCAGCCTGCTCTCACCCCTGCTAGGGGTAAGAGGCTGGCCCACATGACAGGCTAGGACCCGCGCCAACTGGGGTGTGGCACTTACTTCCCGTCGTCATCACCAAGGCCCAACTCAAAGATGCGTTGGGCGCCAAGCTGCTCCAGCCGCTGGTCCACATACTTGCCCATGGCGTTGAAGTGCTCATAGGTCTTGTTCCCGAGACCAAACACCTGTGTGGACAGCAGAGAGGCTCTGAGGCCAGGACTGCAGCCCGTCTGATGTCCTCGGGGTGGACTGTACCCGGCACTGGAAGTCTCTGGCTCTATGGGCCCTGAGAAGAACAGCTGATGGCTGCTTAGGAGACCTGCAGCCTAGAGGTAGCTCCTTTTACAACCAGTCCTATGTCTCAAACGCAGCTTAGCTAGAGGCTCCAGTCTTCCTTGCTTGGACAAATTATACTGTTTTAGCTTTTCATCCTGTAACCAGTGTTCCTGGGGACCAGCTGGTAGCACGGAGGGGACACTCTGGGAGTGGCTCCAGCAGAGGAAGGCTCAGGCCCTCTGCTGGAAGCTACCTGCCCTGTCAATGTGTGGAGGAACAGTTTCCACAGGAGAATGCTAGGGTTCTGGGGAGCTGCCACAGGCCGGCATGTGCCCACAGGGTTCTGTGGGGACTCACAGCAAACTTGACACCCGTGAGGTCCACGTCAGTCTCCTGCAGCCAATCATAGAAGTCCTGCGCGTTGTCGGTGGGGTCGCCTTCTCCGTATGTGGCCATGCAGAAGACTACGAGGGACTTGTCGATCTCAGGCAGGCTGCTCAGGTCGGCCTAGAGAGACAGGGGTGTCACCACCTCGGCCTGAGCCCACCGCTGTGGAACAGAGCGGCAGGCAGGCAGGCAGGCTTGCCAGGAAGCCCTTCATACCCTCTCCCGTCAATCTAAAACCAAGTCTGGAGATGGAAGAAGACCCCCATGGCAGGAGTGGGTATTCAGGAGAGGGAGGCTACGAGACAAGGGGCACTCTACAGGGACGTCTCTCCAGAAGGGCACTGGGGTGAGTTTGTGCTGTCAGTGACCTTACATGGAAGCTCGAGGCCACTCCTAGGCCACCTGCTCCCTCCCTTCCCGGGACTGATGGCAGTTTCGTGCACTGCACAGAGCCAGCCGTGTAAGGGGATGGGGTAGGCAGTACCAGAAGAATAAGCCTGCTGAGCTGGCGGAGAGTCAGGGGCAATGGTGCTCCTGCCCTAGCCCTTAAGGACATGGCTGGGGTCTGTCGTATCCTGTACTGGCTTACGAGGAACAGCATGGGCAGGATGGCATATGGATGAGAAGGGACTCCACTGGCCCTAACCATAGCCTCTCCCAACCCCACCATGACTCTGTCCTCAGCTTTAACGTACGAGTTACTAAGAGCCTCAACATAAGACGGGCTTAGAGCTCTCTGAGATGACACCATCCAACACCTTCCATAGCCGAGGAAGAGGCATCATGGGGTCCCTCACACTTGAGCAGCAGGGTGGGGCACACTCACCAAGTCATATTCTTCAGGGTCTGCGGACATGCCTCGCATCCCATAGCGGTGGGCATCCTTGGACAGCCGGTTGGCAAACTCCTCCGCGGTTCCCGTCTGGGAGCCATAGAATACAATAATGTTCCTTCCCTGAGGGAAAAGGCAGACACACGGGGTCAGTAAAGGGGCTGGAGACACAGCGCAGGCCTGGCAAATGGAGCCCTCCTAGGGGTCCTCTCTCTCCTGGCTGTCACAGATGCTGTGATGGAAGAGGGCAGATGTCACCCAAAGAACTGCAGTCAAAGGAATCTCACCCTCATTTCTCAAGATCACACTCTGACCCAGGGAAAACGCAACCTAACACTGAGTATGAGAAGGGAAGGTGAGGGCTGGAGAGATGGCTCAGAGGTTAAAAGCACTGACTGTTCTTCCAGAGGTCCTGAGTTCCAGTCCCAGCAACCACATGGTGGCTCAAAACCATCCATAATGGGCTATAATGTGTCTGAAGGCAGCAACAATAGACTCACATACATAAAATAAATCTTAAAAAACCCGAGAAGGTGAGGATGGAAAGCATGGACAGCAGCCCTCCATCCAACAGCGGATGTGGTCCTTTGGCATCTGTGGGGGTCCATGATTCCCATTCACAAGATACCAGAATCTGCAGGAGCTAAAATCTCTCTTGCTGTGGTAAGATGAAGATGTCCTTAGCATCCTGACCTGCTCGGTTCCAGTAGCCCTCAGCTCTCCTGGGCCCCCCTGGTACCCACCACCGCATGCTCTACTAAAAGCAGAAATAGGAGTCTCACCGTTTTCTTCATCTTTTCCACGAAGCTGCTCTCTTTGACGGGTGGGGCCCTGAAAAACAAGACAGTCTGATGGGGACAGATGCGGCTGTTGCAGGATGGGTGTGACAGGCTGTGCGACCCTTGGCAGTTTGTCAGGGGTCAGTCCACCTGTGCTAGGCCCTAGTGGCAGAGCCAACAGCTGGGAGTGGTATAATCACTCCTTCATATGCCTCCAATCACCAGTGTGCTTATGGCCATCGGTCAGCCGCAGGACAGCGCGAGGCTGGCCTGATTATGTGCCCACGTTCTCCTTCCAGTGTCTGGCTCCTCTCTCTTCCCTCTCCATCTCCTGTCCCCTTTCTTCCCTTGACTTCATCTCAGGCAGACAGGGCACAAGCTGAAAGGTACTCTAGCTCCAGCCTGAGACAGTGAGCCAATGGGAGACCCAATGCGAGAAAACCAAGTATGCTCAGGGGATATGTGTGTGTGATGTGGGCCGGGGTGTATGGGGGGAGGGGGAGGGCTGTGCATGTGCAGAGATAGCCCAGCAATGAAGAGGGTTGATCTCCAGTCATGAGGATGAGAGTTTGCATCCCACACCACACGACAAGCTGGCCATCCTGTGCTCCCTCTAGCTTGTATGTGCACACGGCTGCATATACTTACACAGAGTTTGGTAAGGTTGCCAGCACCTGAGGTGACTTCTGACCTCTACATGCCTGGACATCATGTGCATGAGTATGAGCGGCCATCCTCACACAGACACAAAGACAAACTCAGGGGGAAATGAGGACAAGTAAAAGTGGGCGGCCACCCACGGTGGTGGCACATGCCTTTAATCCTGGCACTTGAGAGGCACAGGCAGAAAGGCAGGCGGATCCCTGAGTTCGAAGCCAGCCTGGTCTACAGAGAATTCTAGGACAGCCAGGACTACACAGAGAAACCGTTTCAGAAAGCAAAAAGTGGGAAGCCCGAGTAGAGACCGGTATGAGAGAAGGTATTCTAGAAGCAAACCCAGCTCTTACTTCTCTGGCCAGGTCACTACACCCGTAAGACTTGATGACCCCTGACCTGGCCTTCTCTGAGCCTTCCTACCAACCCCTACTGTCCTTCAACACAAAATTAGCTTCCTCAGAGCAACCTTTCCCTGCCTCCCCTAGCATCAAGGTCACTGTCCTAACAGGGCACATACATGCACGTGGCGCTTCCCTCCACATACTCAGTTTGCTCCCCTTGAGGGATGGCTTTAATAATTTAATGGGAGCTGCCTGGCACTCCACACACAATTCACGGCTTTCCTGCAATGGCCGGTCCAGGTCACCCACCCATTATCTGGCAGGCAGAGGTGGACAGCAGCCTCTGGGGACATTTCCCACTCCCTCCCCCCTCTGGGTTGAGAAGCCAGCTCCTGGCTGTTCTCAAAAAGACAGATGTATCCATAGGAATCCCATCTCCAGCCCCAGCACACAGGGCAGGCAAGGGCTCCATGCCAGATGCTGAGGGTAGGGACTAGAATGTGCCATCTCTGGCTTCCAAGGGCCTGTCCTGTCCCTGAGCTGGAGCCCAGGGGAATCACAGCAGGAGAAGAGAGCCGCGTCAGAAGCAGAGCTGGCTGCAAACCTAGGCCCTGTCACCACATAGGCATGTGACAGGCATCCCAGCCCTAGTCCCTGAAGGCCTTAGCTACTTTAACTAGACTCTGCAGTATCTCCTAAGTCCTGCCAGGCACCTGGAACTTGAGTGACACTCAAGGGGACAAAGGTCTTCTTGGAAAGTGAGTAGCTATCTGGGCCAGTCTGTGATTTCATCTGAAATTGCCCAGCAGCCTAAGGTGGCACAAGGCCACAGAGGTGCTAGAGCCAGAGAGACACAAAAGGCTGGGCTCCATTCTCAAGAGCTACAACAGCAGGCTCCCAAGGGCCCAGCCCTGAGACCAGTGTCCTGCTGTGGGTGGAAAGGGCCAAACTCCAGGCCAGCTGGTTCTGACCATGGTAAGGTGAGGGTGCTGGACAGGTTTACCTGGGAATACTCACCCTTGACCCTGGGAGAAAAGGCCGTGACACTGCATTTCTTGTCTGTGGGGTGTGTGTGTGTGTGTGTGTGTGTGTGTGTGTGTGTGTGAACCTCTGGTGGCCCTCGGGTGCTGTCCACCTTTGTTCAGACAAGGTCTCTCTCACTTGCCTGCAGCTCACCACGCTGCTTAGGCTGGCTGGACACCATGCCCCAGGGACCTGCCCACCCCATGCCTTCCTAGCACGGGGATTAGAAGCCTACCTCAATGCCCAGCTTTTTAATACAGGTTCCGGGGATCAAACTCACGCTTGTGTAGCAAGGACTTAACGGAGCCATCTCCCCATCCACACCTGACACATCTGAGGCCCACCCTGACCTTTACTTAGCTCTGCTTTTGCCCTGGGGACAGGAAGAACTGTCCCATCTGCACCCTCACTCATTTGAACCCAGCAGAGGCAGTGGCCTCTGGGCAAACGGAGTCAGAGGACCCTGTGCTGGACAATCACACGATGTCTCTCCTGGGCAGCCCTTCTTGCCTGGGAACAACTCCTAGCCAGCTCCAGGAAGCAGACCTGATAGCACCCACCCAGGGGGTTAACTAACAGGAGCCTATTTGGCCCTAGCCCAGCCCACTTTGGCGATGATGGCAGCCATGTGAACCTGGCCCATGAGCTCCCCACACATCTGAACTAGGGCTGAAACTGACCTTCTTCGCAGGACGGGCTCTTCCGGCGGAGATGAGTATGCACACCCCATGGTGCTCCCGTTCCCAGCAGGGATTAAAGAAAAAGGGTCCCGCACTGAGCTCTGCGGCTGCTGGCTGGCAGCCCACAGAAAGGAAGTTCGCTTCTGTCCATTCTCAGTGTGATGGGGTAGGCTGCTTGGGCCCAGAGACTCTGAAAGTGCCACCAGACACCCCAGAAGTCCTCTCAGAATTCTTCGGCACCTCTGCCTGCCTCTGTCCCCATGAGCCTGTGAACTCTGCAACATCTGGCAGCTCCAGCGGGACTCCGAACTGAGACTGCAGCCTCCCATGATCCCCTGCGGCTGGGGTAACACCCCCCACACACACACACACCATGGACTAAGGGAAGGCGAGAACCTTTCCACATACACACCCCCTCTCAGTCTCCTTGGTAACAGTTTATATCAGAGCCCCGCTCCCCACACCCTCCCCCTTTCCCATTAGGAGAAAAAAAGGATGGAGAACAAAGCTGTCCCAGCCCTGACACAGAGCCCTGTGCAGGTTGCAACAATAAGCCAGCCTTCGCTGCTCCAAGAGCCCCTGGAGAGAACTGGGGAGTCAAAGACACTGGGGCTCTGGCACCCAGGCACATCCTGGCCACTACAGGGAGATAAGACTTTCCCTTCCTGCCCCATGCAGTGGGGACAGCAAGCACAAGGTCTTATGAAACCCCTTTCTTGGTACCCAGGCCCAGACCCCAGAGCGCTGTGCAGGTGGCAGCTGGCCCATGTTGTGGGAGCCAGACACCACATGGCTCCATAGCAGAGCCTGAAAGGTTCCAATTAGCCCCCCCCCCAGCCCTCCACTGGGAGCAGGCGCCTCTGAAGTCAGCTGCAGGCCACCAGAGTGGGCAAAAAGAGGGGGGGGGGAGCTCTGAGTCACAGGGAGAACCCAGATGCCTCAAGGGGGTGCATTTTTTTTCCTCCAGTCCCAGGCAAGGAGAAGAAGCACTTCTGAAAGCCGAGGCAACTCAAATCTAATTTTCTGTGTGCTAGAACTGACTCCTCCTGGGACGTTCCCCTGTCTGGGAGGGACCCAGGAAGCTGCTTTGAACTTGCAGAGCCTGGCTGTCTGGTGACTAATGTCTCCAAGCCACAGGATTAACAGGCAGAAAGGGCCACGAGAACAGTGGCAGAAGGGGACAGCAGCTCCCCGCTGGATAGATGGCCAGCTTCTGTCTGTGTGGAGCTATGATGAAAACCAGTAGGTAGCATTCAAGGGGAGCCACTTCAAAGGGAGCTAAGGGCGAGAGCTGACAGGGGCCTCAGGCCAAATCCTAGTTCCTAGAGAGACTTGATGGGGGATGGGGGGACTCTACCTTCTCAGAGGAGAAGTGAGGAGGGATTGTGGGAGAGGTGGCCAGGAAGGGGAGGGGCAGCAATTAAATTTTAAAAAGATTTGGGCCAGGTGGTAGTGCCCATCTCCGATCCCAGCACTTTGGAGGCTAAGACATGAGGACAGAGTTCATTCTAGACTACAGAGCAACTTTGTCTCAAAAACCAAAACCAAAACAAACAAACAAAAAACAACAACAAACAAACAAAAACAACAACAAAGACAGCTGGGGATATAGTCAGATATAGGGCAGAGTAGTTTTGTACCACACGAAGCCCTGGGTTCCACCCCCAGCACCACATAGCCTGCCATTGCGATGACTGGGACATTCATACTAGGAAGAATCAGAGTTCAGTGTCATCCTCCACACAGGTACATAGCAGAGGCTAGCCTGAGCTAGTGAGACAACAAAAGGAAAGGGAAACAAAAAAACCAGGGCCACCGTGCTGGCTAATTTTACTGATCTGACACAAGCTAATGTCATTCATCCGGGAGGCAGGAACCCCAATTTAGAAAATGCCTCCATAAGATCTGGCTGTAGGCAAACCTGTAGCGCATTTTCTTAATTAGTGACTTGACAGGGGAGGCCCCAGTCACTGTGGGTGGGGCCGTCCCTGGGCTGGTGGTCCTGGGTTCTGTAAGAGCTCAGGCTGGCCTGGTGACCTTTTGGGCTATCAGTGTGACAGAGACCACACCAGATCCTCCCTAGACGCTTACTGTGAGCTCGTCAAGCCATAGAACCTAGTTAATCCCATGTAGTCAGACCTACAGACTCCATCTTTATGGAAGATGCCACACGTAAGTTACAAAGAGTCTTGATGTAGTCCCATCTTAAGCTTTATTGTGTAGATGGGATGAGTTGATTATCACCAGGAGGGTTGTCTCTGTATCACGCTGTGCTTAAATGTGCCTACAATAAACTATTTGGGGTCCAATTCCCCAAGGTCAAACCAACCCCGGCTACTTAGTTGTGAACTACTTTTCTCGCCTCTTGTAGATCATTACTCTGCTGGCTGTGGTGCTCCTTATTCCCCTGTGGCCTCGGCACCTGTAGCTCCTACCTACAGATCCCTCCCGTTTGAATTCCTGCCTTGGCTTCTTGGATCTGTGAGCTACGTAAGCCCTTTCCCTCTAAGCTCCTGTTGGCCACGGTGCTTCATCACAGCAGTAGAAACCCTAGCTAAGACAGCAATGAAAACGACATAGTGGGCTAAAGTGCTTCTATTGCAGTTATCCTGAGCAGGCCACATCTGGAGTGTCAGCAGGAAGGCCAGAACCCACTTGATCAGAGAGCAGAAAAATGCAGGTGACCTCAACTGGTGACAGTAGAGGTCCCAGACCAGAGCTTGCAGAGGGGCCTCTTCTAGACACTTCTGGGTCAGACACTGCATCCCCTGCCCACCCTTCACATTGACAGCTGCCTCTTACATGCCCCCCCCCTTTCTCTCTGTTTTTTTTTTTTTTCAAGACAAAGTTTCTCTTCCTAATAGCTCTAGCTATCCTGGAACTCTCTCTGTAGACCAGGCTGGCCTTGAACTTCCATATATCTGCCTGCCTCTGCCTCTGCCTCTGCCTCTGCCTCTGCCTCTGCCTCTGCCTCTGCCTCTGCCTCTGCCTCCCTAATGTTAGGATTAAATGCAGGGGCCACCACACCTAGCGCTCTCTCTCTCTCTCTCTCTCTTTCTCGGAAAAACAGTTTTTAGATTTATTTATTTATTTATTTATTTAGGTATTTATATGTTTGAGTGTCTTGTTTGCATATGTCTGTGTACCATGTGTGTAACCAGGTGCCCTCTGAGATCAGAAGATGGCAGCAGGCCCCTCGGGACTGTGAGCCACCATGTGGGTGCTGGGAATGGAACCCAGGCCCTCTGTAAGAGCAGCCAGTGCTCTTAACTGTTGAGCACTCCTTCCAGCCATGCCTTTTTCTTTAAGAAACACATCTGTGTTTCTAGCTTAGTGACCACAGGTGCAAGGCCATCTATATAAAAAGGGTGTCCCTGACTGGAAGAAACAAGACCCCCAGATGCTCCTCCATCTGCTGACCTGCCAAGATAAAGACGGACGGACGTAAGAGCTGCCTGCAGCCTTGACTCCAGGCAGTGCTGTGATTTTAAAGGAGAGCGGATCCCAAAATAAAGGTCACTTGAGGAAATGAGAGTCTTTGTGGCTTTTCTAAACAAGCCCCAGAGGGGCACAATCGGCCAAATCCAGATCATAGGAAACTATGAAACAACGGGCTGGAGTTTCTTTCACACGTGTTTCATGGGTGAGTCAGAAGTGGACAGAAGCCAAGAACTGACATGGCGTCAAGGCTGGGTTTGGGCAAAGGTGCCGTTCTCAGGTGGGTAGCACTGAGGGCTACTTACAGCTGCAAGGCTGGTGCTGGGGCATTCGGGGTGATGGGACATTGCTGACTATGAGACTGACTATTTAATTTATGGATGTCAAGACTCATGGGGCTGTCGGGACAACTCAGTGGGTAAAGGCTCTTGCTGCCAAGCCTGATGACCTGAGTTCAATCCCCGGGACCCATGTGTATAGTTAAAAGGGGGATGGTTTTAGAACTGGGGGTGCACAACCCAGGGTTCATCCTTAGCACTGAATGAAAAACGAGAAGAGGGATTTTATTAAATGCAAATTATATCTGAATTTACCCAGTTCCCCTCCACAAAGAGAGAGGCGTGTGTGTATTGATCAATTGCAGTAAATGGGTTCCAGATACTGAATGTTTTAAATCTAACTTTTTTTTTTCTGCTTTTTTATTTTATTTATTTATTTTTGTATTTTCGAGTCAGGGTTTCTCTGTATAGCCCTGGCTGTCCTGGAACTCACTTTGTAGACCAGGCTGGCCTCAAACTCAAAATCCACCTGCCTCTGAGTTTCTGAGTTTGAGGCGAATCTGGTCTACAAAGTGAGTTCCAGGACAGCCAGGGCTACACAGAAAAACCCTGTCTCAGAAAAAAAAAAAAAAAAGAAAAGAACAAATGCCACCTGGGAAGGACAATTGTGAGGGTAGAAGTAATTGTGTGATATCTAAAAGTGGAGCGAGCGAGTGAGTAAGCAAGCAGAGTGACACCTCCCAAAGCTAGTGAGACAACTCTGTGGGTGAAGGCGCTTGCCCCTGAACCTCATGGGTAACTCAAGTTCCATCCCTGGAACCCACGCAGTGAAAGGAAAGAGCTGATTCCTGGGAGCTGTCCTCTGAGCTCTTGGCCATCAGGGTCAGAGATGGCCAGGCCTGGCTTTCTGTCACAGGTGCTGGGGACTCTATCTGGGGTTCCATGGCCGCACATCAGACACTTTAGCCCGCCACCCTCAAACTCTTTCTCTGGCTCAGTTGGCCAAGCTTGGCTTAACTTGTTTTCTTTTCATTGGAATTTACACCCCTGCCCCTGACACACACACACAAAAGATTATCTTTTCTCCAGGCATGAGCTAGCCCTACTGTTTCTGACGGTGTCAGAGTCTCTGAGATCTGGGTTTTCCTCAATCCACAGCAATAACAAGCTATACCCAATGTTCCAGGCAATCTCCAAACTCTCAGACCCTCCTCACCTGCTCCAGCCTGCACGGAGCCTATCCCAGCTCCCCCAGGGATCCAAAGACAACCTCAGGAGCCCTCTCCCGGGACAGTGTCTCCTCTCAGGGGACATCCTGGAATGGCTCCTCCAGCCTCCTCCCTGCCCTTGCCCTCCCTCCGCCTTCCCAATTACCTGGCTGCCGCCATTGTGAAATCAGAGTTGGTCATTTTGCTGCTCCCAGAGCCCTCTGGTGTCAGGTCCCAACTTGTCCCTTCTAACTGAACATCCCACACTCCCCTGCCACTCCCCAAATAAGCCTGTCACCCCAGCACCTCCTCCACCTGTGTGACTATGGACAGCATCATTCATTGCTTCCTGAATCCTGTTCTGCATCTGAAGCTACCAGTCATGTTGCTAACCTTTCTAGAACCTTCCTCATCCCCAGTCTGAATGGATCCCCCCCTAGGTTCCCTAACTCTGTACCTCTGACCACAGAGGTGCACCCCAGAGGATCTGTGGACAGGGCTGGGCTTGCTCTGTTCCGAGGCTTTGGCACAGATGTTTGAAAGTGTGTGCCAAGATTTTTAAAGCACCCCTGATCTCCACGTTCTCCTTGTATCAGAGAGACCTGGGATATGTTACCTACTCCATTCACTTGTAGGGCACCGCTCTCAGCAGGAATTCTGCTCAAGAGAAAAGTTCAAGGCAAAGTCCAGGGCACTATGTCCTCTCTGAGGCCCAGGAGGGTTTCCTGCCACAATGATGCTGGCCTGGCCCAGGAGATAGGTACTTCAGGCTCTGGGTGCAGCCTGCAGAAGGTCCCCTTTACTTGCTACACATGGTCAGGGGCAGCAGGGATAGTGTCCAGGCTCAGATGTTCAGAATGCCACATCTCCGTGGCGAGGGCCTCACAGGCTTGCACTCCCAGGAGAGTCACCTGGGTACTCAGGGGCACTCCTGACTTGTTTTATACCTCTCAGGACTCACAGTGCTTTCTGGCCACACTGCCGCTGGCTTGTTATTTTGGCTTGCATAAATCCATCCCCTTGGGGTCAGAGATGTAACTCAGTTCGGGAGAGCATTTGCCTGGTATGCACGAAGCCCTCCCGGCTCCCCCTCGTTTGATGCTAAGCATCACATACTCCGGTGAGGTGGTGCACACCTGCAATAGCAGCAGGTGGGTGGCGGCAAGAGGTTCAGAATCCAATAGAGCAAGTCAGAGGTTGGTCGGCTATAGGAGACTTGCTCTCAGAAGATAATCGGATCAGAGTGATAATTTGGTGGGTAAAACTGCCTGCCAATAAGCCAAACGGCCTGAGCCAGATCCCTTCGACCCCCATGGTGTAAGAGAACTGGCTCCTGCTCACTGGCCTCCAGCTTCTCCATGTACACCATGGCATACATCTATGTGCGTATGTACATGTATGTATCTTTGTACCCACATGTACAAACATACACACACACACACACACACACACACACACACACACACCCGATGGTTTCATGCTCCACAGCCTGCAGCCCCGCACCAAGGCCTTCAAAGAGAGTTCATTCCTAGAAGTCACCAGGAGCCATGATAAGAATGCATGATTTGGGCTGGGGGACTGAGAGGGGTGGTGCACAGCTTTAATCGCAGCACTTGGGAGGCAGGGACAGGCAGAGCTCTGGGAGTTTAAGACCACTGAGGCCAGCCTGGTCTAAAGAGCAACTTCCAAAACACCCAAATCCTGTCTTGAAAAACCATAAGCAAACAAATCAACAATTTAAAAAAGTATAATAGACCGGGTGGCATGTGCCTTTGATCCCAGAAGTGAGGAGGCAGAGAGGATTGCTGTGAGTTTGAGGCCAGCCCGGGCTACACCAGGAGACCCTGTCTTAAAAAAATAAAATAAAATAAAAATAAAAAAAGCAGCAGCAACAACAACAACAAAAAAAAAACCTCAAAACAACAAAAATACGTGTTCAGTGTATTTTAACAACTCTAATAAACTCACTCACTCTGCTATTCACAAAGCAAAACAAATGTGAAAAGCCAAGCTAAGAACCAGCCAACCATACATAATGCCTCGGTTTCCCAAGTGCTGGGATTAATGGCAAATGCCACCTTGCCCAGCGACCTTGAATTCTTTAATCTTCCTTCTCCCATCTCCTGTGCTGGGGTTACTGGTGTGTGCCATCAAGGCTGGCCAACTTTTTTGAGACAGGGTGTTGCTGAAGTTGCCTAGGTTGGCCTTGAGCACGCTCTGTAGCTGAGGCTAAAACCTGGAAAAGGTCGGGTGGTTCTGCACCTCATATGCTTTTGGGGGGATCAGGGGCGACCTCCATTTCATATATGGTAGAATAAGGTCAACTTGGAGGGTGGGGCCAGGCTACTGGTCCCTTTATCTCCAAGTGGGTAGATATCACCACAAATAGTGTCCCCACCCCAGGAATGTACCCAGGGCCAGCCCCAGCCAGAGAGGCTGGATTCCAGTTCTCTGTCCTCCTTTATTCCCAGCAGCCTAGGGGTGGCTCTACCCTCTGGACTGTCTCCTAGTCTCACCCTAAAGATCCAGTCAGCAGGCTGGGTTCCTGCAACAGCCTCAGGGAGGAGAGAAACCGGTGGCTGTCCAGCCCAGATCAGAGCTGCAGCCCAGAGACCCTGCTTAGACAAGGCACACTGAAGTTTCTCATCATCTGCTTCTACAAAGCACATTCTATCACCCTCACTTCTCGGCTGCTTCTTGCTTTTTTTTTTTTTTTTTTTTTTTTTTTTTTTGAGACAGGGTTTCTCTGTGTAGCTCTGACTGTCCTGGAACTCACTTTGTAGACCAGGCTGGCCTCGAACTCAGAAATCCGCCTGCCTCTGCCTCCCAAGTGCTGGGATTAAAGGTGTGCATCACCACGCCCGGCTCTGCTTCTTGCTTTTATAGTCCAGGCTAGACTCCAGCCTAGCCTCAAACTTGCTATATAGCTGAGAGTGACCCTCAACTCCTGATCCTTCTGCGCCTACCTCCCAAGTTCTGGGATTACAGATGTGTTCCAGTCTTTTTACTTTTTATTTAAAAATTACATTTATGTGTGTATGTGTGTGCGCACTCTGTGAATGTATGAGTGATGAGAGGGAGGGAGGGAGTGAGAGACAGAGACAGAGAATGGTGCCCCAGCAACAGTGTACTAGCAGAGGTCAGAGGACAAACTGCAGGAGCCTGCTCTCTCCTTCTACCATGTGGGTCCCAGGAATCAAACTCAGGTTGCCAGCCTTGGTGGCAAGCACCTTTACCCACTGGGCTGTTTTCCTGACCCTATTTTTTATTTCTGAGACAAAGTCTCTGAGTTGTACAGACACCCCTCAGTTTGCCTCAGTCTCCCCAGTGGTGGGGATAGGCCTGCGCTTCCAGGCTTGGCCACCATGTTCACCTTACAAGTCTGGAGCCAGTGATGTCAAGAGAGTGGGCGATGAAGTAGGGAGGCAATTCCCGGTCCCACAGCCTTGCCCAGAGGGTGGGGGCAGCTTGGAGCCTGGGACCAGGTCACGGCTCACCTTCTCTTCAGTAGGACACGTTTTCCCCACAAGCACTGCCCTCTTCCTTCCCCCCACGGAGCATCCTGACCAGCTGGATTCTGACTCGCTCACCCTTCCTACGTCCCCAGCCCCCGGTGTGACCCAACCTGCTATACGAGGGAGGTCCTGGAATGTGTCCCTCCGTCTAGTTCTGCTAGTTTTTAGTCACCTGGGCCTGTCACTGCCTAAGGGAAGACAGAAGGGGCAGAAGGTGAGTACCAGGCAGACAATGCACAGGAAAACACTCCAAACTACCTACCTACAAACTACTTCCAGAACTCTCTCTGACACAGGGGACACAGGGTTGGTTTCTCTGTGTGGCCCTGGCTGTCGCTGAACTCACTCTGTAGACCAGGCTGGCTTGGAATTCACAGAGATCTGCCTGCCCCTGCCTCCTGAATGCTGAATTAAAGGTGTGTACCACCATGGTCCGAGCTCACTCGCGCTCTCTCTCTCTCTCTCTCTCTCTCTCTCTCTCTCTCTCTCTCTCTCTCTCTCTCTCTCTCTCTCTCGTACAGAGTCAGCCCAAGCTGGCACACAGCTTAGGATGACCTTGACCTCCTGATCTTCCTGCCTCCATCTAATTGCTGGGATTGCAGGCTTCAGCTTCTTCACGCACTGCCATCTCAGTGGTCCTTAGGGTGCGTGGTCCAAACTATACTCTGCCGCTAACATATTCAGCAGCAAGGGGAACTCAGGCTCAGTGGGTAAATCACACCGTGAACTCATCAAGTGCTCACAGAGAGTGGCGCTCGGGGCCACTAAGTAGACCAAGAAACAGAGAGAGAGAAAGAATAAGGGTCAGCATCTCACCAGCTCGGCCCAGCAAGAAACCATAAACTCAAGGAAGCCAGAGTCTACTTCAGTTGCAGCCACAGATTCTGAGAGGATTTGGGACATAGTGGGCAAAGATCTTAGGAGACAGTGGCTCAGTAAATCGTTGATGGAACAGGTGAGACCGAATCCAGTTCTCCTTTGTTTTCCATATGTTTGTAGGTGGTGTGTGTCTGATTATTAAAGAAGACTCAAAAGCATAGGGTCACACCCCAAACGTAAGCCCCCAATTCCCAGGAAGCTGGCTCCTTATGTCCTGCGCCCCACCTTGGGGAACAGTGTGGAAGGAAGGGCTGCCCAGGATGTCCAGTGAAAGGGGTAGATAGCCAAGGGGTCTCTGAGGGCACCACTCACGTTGTCTGGATCTTGCTGAACTCCGGTATCTCCTCTTTCTTCTTTTTAAAGATGAACCAGTAGGTCAGGACCCCCACGATGAGAGAAAACAGAACCATGTCCGTTGTGCTGAATAGAGACACTTCTTCAGCCACTGCCTCAGGCATGGTGGCACTGGTGTCTTCGTGAGAGTCCCCCATGTTGGTGACACAACTGTCAGGAGAGAACCAGCAGATGTCAGTAAGGAGGAGTCGAGTGGCCCCGAGGCCGGCAGAGGTGCCCATCTGAACGCTTCAGCGTGAGGGCCGCACGGACTGAGCAGGGGAAGTTGCCTCAGCAAGGCCGCTGCAGCCTAGGGAAGAGCTAACACCCGAAAACCACCCTGATGGTGGCGGCTCTGTCACGGGTAGGATGAGCCCCTTAGCCAATGAGAACAGAAACCATGGCTCCCCGTGTCCCTGAGCATCTCCAACTCTGTAGGACACATGTAGGTCCTTGTGCTCACCGTTAAGCACCAAGGAAACCAGGATGGTTAAACACACATGGTTGTCTCTTCAAAGGTGTGTGTGTAACCTGTTTTCTGCCCAGAAGGCTAAGAACGGATGTGGTTAAGGGCCTGGTGACCTCCGTGCTCTGTGTATGGACAGCCACAACAGCTCTCCCAGACTCTTAGGTTTATCGCCGTCAATCTGCAGGCTATCCTTCGGGAGAGCCTTATCTGAGCACGGTTTACCTTGAGCCTGCTTTCTTCGTTCGTCTACAGAACCTATCTTTATGGAAGATGTCACTTGTACTTTACAAGAGCTCTGATGTAATTATGTCTTAAACTTTGCTGTACACATGGGACTGAGTTAATTATCATCAAGAAACTTCTTCCTAAATTATACTGAGTTTAAATATGCCTAAAAGAAACTGCCTAAAATTTGAGCCAAGCCTGCCTGAATGGTATTGAATCGACGCTCCCTCTTGCTTCTCCTGGATCAACACGCTGATGGCTGTGGCGTTTGCAAAGACCCCCACACATGCCCACAAAGACAAAGGCACGACTAGGACCCCAGTAGAGAGATAGCTACTTTGCCCCAAAGGCTGGGCTCTTGACTTGTCTGAATGGGACGTGGTCCTAAGTCTTTGCAACTGGCCCTGGAGATTCGGGCTGATTAGAATACATTAACTGGAGACCCCAGGCCTCAGGAACAGGTCCAACTAACAGTGAGTCTTACGGTAAACACACAGCCTGGCATCTGGTACTTGGAAACCCTGAGCTGGTTTGACATCCATAGGTCTTAGCGACACAGTCTAGGCTTCTAGACCTGCAAGCCTGATGCCCACAATATCCTTGATGCCAAGGCCCTAAGGACATTCATTTACCGTTGGTCACAGCTGATTTTCAACTGATGCTTGGGTCAGGTCCTGAGACTACCACCATAAACTGCAAATGTCACTGACTTAAAAGTGTATTTAAGGGGTTGAAGAGACTAAGTGTTTGCTTTGCAAGTCTGAGGACCTGGGTTCAAACCCCGGAGCTTGTATTTAAAAAACCAAAGCTGACTATGGTTGGTGAGGTGGCTCAGCAGGTCTAGGCACAATGACCTGAATTCCACACCTGGGACCCACAGTGGAACGAGAATGGACTCCTGAAAGCTGTCTACTAACCTCCACACATGCACGCGCACATGCGCGCACACACACACACACACACGCTTTCATACACAAGCACATACACAAATAAAAACAGAAAGCTGTAAAGCCAGGTATGCTAGTGATCCCAGTCCCAGTGCTGAGAAGGCAGAGGGCAGAGGACTGAGTTGGCTTTCCTGTAGAACACTACTTAAGGTTGTTCTCCGGTGTGTACATGCACACAGGAGCACTCGCACACGTGTGCACACACTGTATTTAATATGACTAACTAAGCAAATACTGTAACATCTTGGCTTCATGAGAGGTGCTCAAGACAGCTTCATGGTCTGTTGGACAAAATCATCCCCCTCGAAGCCTACGAGGTACCAACTTGCTGACTTTTCACGCCATTGTTAAAGCAGGGACCATCTTTGCTTCATACAGGAAGTCATCCATCATTGCCAAGAGAATGAAATGTCATCTACGTGACCCCCCTGCTCCCCCCGCCGCCCCCCCCTCACAAGGAGAGGCCAACTGGAAATGCCACCCCAGCCTTTCCCGCAGCCCGCCCTCCAGGCTTCAGCTCCCACGCCCACGCTGTAACACGCCACAGTTATAAGTAAAAAAAGCTTTCCTCAATTCTCAGTCCTGGGGAGACACTGAACCAGACATGGTCTTGGGAGTGCTCGGCTGGCCTATTCAGCATGAAAACCTGGCAGGTAGGGAGATCTGATCAGGGTCACAACAGCATGAGGTCCAGAACCCCAGGGGCAGGCTGTCCCTTCTGTTTCCTCATAGTCCTGTGACTGAGTGTGTGCTGCTCCAGTCACAACTCTGTCAGAAATGCCTGAGTCATATCTCGGCAACCCAGGCCAGTTGAGGTGGCTTCCTGTCAGCTTCCGTTTGCTGTCACAGCTTCAGGCACTGAGCCAGCCAGCCTCAATCTGGGCTATCTGTCCTTCCAGTCTACAGCCCACTAGAGAGTCGGCTTCTTCTCGGAGTTTAGACAAATGCTTTTCTAAAAGCTGGCTCTCATCTCAACTTATCCTTACTCGTCCTTATGGGGTGGTGCTGAGAATGAGACCCAGGGCTTCCCACAGGGTAGACACTGCTCCACCACTGAGCCACGTCTCCAGCCCATCACTGGGAATCCTAGGCAGGCCCTCTACCATTGAGCAAAGCTCCCAGCCTCAGGAAGGGGGTTCTACTATACCACTGGCCCGGACCCCCAGCCTTTATTTTTTTGGTATCTGACATAAAGGACAAATTTAACTCCCTTGTCCTCAAGAATACTGTATTAAATTTTTCAACCACACTATGTATTCAGTGCTGACTATGTCTGTCCAACCTTATCTTCGTCTTTGATAAGCCCACGCACCTTCTGTCAAACGTTCACAAAATGAGACTAGGAGGCGTGTAGGACCTGCTTCTAGAAGAGTCTGTCTCACAGAAGGGGGATGAAACAGACACTGCAAGTCAACCGCAGCCAGCTGGGGTCTGCTCAGGACTGACAGGCTGACACGGAAAGGCAAGTATGTGTATTCCTCTCAGAGCCAGCAGGCGACAGATACTGACTCTTTGTCTTACTAGGGTAGCCTGGGCCCCTGGCTTTCAAGAAAAGCAGACAGATGCTCACAAAGCCAAGTCACGGGGCTGACTGCACAACTCAAACTGCCCCTCCTTGTGCGCAGTTCCTAAGGCAGCAGAGTGTGGGGGCACAGGGGTACTGATGTGCCTGTTATCCCCCAAATCACATTTAGGCCACTGCAAAGGGCTTCTGATGGTCAGACCACTCCCTATACGTGGGCCCTTTTGCCTTTTTTTTTTCTTTTTTCATTTGTATTTTTAAACAGTGTAGCCCAGGCTAACTCCAAAGGTTAGATCCTCCTACCTTCGTCTCCCGAGTGCTGGGGTTGAGGGTGGGGTTACAGATGTGTACCACCCCGTCCAAAGGGACCAAATACCAAGTGCCAACTTGGCAGTATTCAGAATCACCATAGAAACAAACCTCTGGGCTGTGAGGAAGCTTCTAGATGAGGTTAGCTGAGGTGGGAAAACTCCCCAAATACGCGGGCGCTACTATCCACGGGCTGGGGTCTGGGCTGAGTGAAGCAGGAGAAAGAAGCTGAGTCCCAGCATTCACCTCGCTCCCTTCCTGACAGTGGATAAAGTCTGACCATCTGTCCCAAGCTCCCATCATGCCCTCCTGTCACGATGTCCCCTTGACCCATGAACCAAAATAAACGGTTCCATTCCATTGCTCCTGTCAGGTATCCTTTACAGCAGTGCATAACATACTTAACACACCTGGCCAACCAGGCTACACAGTAAGACCCCGTCCTAGAGAGGAGAAGCAATAACTAGTAGCCATGCATGGAGGCGCACCCGTTATCCCAGCAGGTAACTGCTGAAGGACCTGGAATTCAAAGTCCTCCTCAGCTACATAATGAGTTCAAGGCCAGCCTGGGCTACATGGGACCCTAACTCAAAAAAGCTCCTCTTCCTGTTTAACCATTTATCTTGGTCCCTCCATTTCCTCAGCTGGCTTAATTCTGACCTCAAGAGAAGTAGCCAGGCTCTGCAGGCCTGTAGACCGACTGAACAGTTTCAAACAGCATCTACTAGCAGAAATAGCCAGTAATTAAGCTGTCCACCTTGCTCGACCGTGTCCTGGAGCTGAGCTGCTGCCCCTTTGCCTTACTAGGTCGGTGGACCCTGGCCAGCTGGTGGACGTAGGAAGATTAATGTTCAAGCCATAGTGTGTGGTTAGCCCTGAAGCAGTAGGTCCCATGTTTGTGAGTGAGCCAACCTCAGAAAATATCTATCTAGAGATCCACGTGTGATGGCTTCACACCTCCTACTCTAGCAAGGAAGAGACAAGAGATCTCTGAGTGCAAGGTGGACAGCCTGATAATTGGGTGTTCTAGGGTTGAGGCTATTGATACAACTCAGTAAGTAAAGACGAACGCTGCCAATCTTAAGGGACCTGAGTTTGATTCCCAGATCCAGATGATAGAAGAGACTTGGTTCCTACAGGCTGTCCTCTGATCTCCAGATCTGTACCCTCACACAAACATACTGGTATACACAAAAGGAACTTAGCATCATTGTTGTTGTTTTGAGACAGAGTCTTCCTTTAGGCCACTCTGGTCACTCTGGACTCACCCTGTAGACCTGCTGGCCTCAAACTCACAGAGATCAATCAGCCTTTGGTTCTCAAGAGCTGGGATTTAAAAATGGGGTTTTTGTTTGTTTGTTTGTTTGTTTGCTTGCTTGTTTTTTTTTTTTGTTTATTCACCTTTTAAGTAACAGAAAGGCTCTCTCTTTCTCCAGGAAACACTGGCGTAAGGTTGCAAGCAAGGCCATCCTCCAGAGAGCATTTTTGCAACTTCTGGTTACTTCACTGAACTGAGGAGGGACCAGCATGCAAAGCAGGATGAGTCAGACACTTGTGCAAAAACAGCAGAGTGGGGAAGAGGTTAGCAGTTCCTCTGGCTCCACGTGCTGCCGAGAAGTAGCGGTCACTATCAAATAGCTTAGTAGCAGTTCAACTCACAGATGCCTAGACCAAGGGGATTGGTGTCCATCTTGAACCTTCAGGGAGGGAAGGAGGGTCTGTGCAGGCTCACAGAACTCTGCCTAGGTCTGGAGGCTTCCAGAGGACTGAAACCTTCAAGGAAACAAATCTTACTGTTGCCTAATAAGCAGCTCCCCTGCCAAAGATGCTCGGGGAAACTGTTCCCTAAGGCAACCTGCCCACAAGGGGGACTGGGAGCCAGCCCTGGGCAGGCTATCCAGAAAGGCTGGCATCTGAACCCATGTGCTATTGGTATGGATTTCTCTGGGTTTTCCTTGGGGAGGAGGGATGGGCTGTTTGAATCTGCCAGTTTTACGTCTTTTGCACTTTGAGGATCGTTTTAGCCATGACTTACTGAACTTTTTTTGTTCCCCAGCCCTAACCTCTCTTTCTGCTTCTGGATTAAGTTCTATATATTTTTAAATGTTATTTATATGCATATATACCTGCAAGAAGCTAGTGGAGGATTCCCCTGGAGCTGATGTTACAGGGTGATGTGGGTACAAGCACTCTTCACTAATGGGCCCTCTCTCCAGTACCCTTCATGACTTATCCTCTCACAAGCCTCCAATGTTCCCGCTGTCAACATAAATCCAGTTTTCCTTTAGTTCAGACTGGAGAGTCTATATAGGTCTATCTTCAAGCCCATGGATGGTAATATTCAGCCTTCTCTCTGTGCCCCAGTGCCGGGAAGGAAAAAACCAGTTCTAGCTAGCTTTGTCACCCTGATCTAGCCTACATTCATCTGAGAGGAAAGTCTTCATTAGATCAGACTGGCCTGTGGGCACATCTGTGGGAAACAATCTTGATTGCTAATTGATGTAGCAGAGCTGAGCCCAGCCCACTGTGGGCAGCACCATTCTCTTGGCAATCAGTACTAGGGTATATGATAAAGCTAGCTAAGCATGAGCAGAGAATCAAGCCAGGGAGCAGTGTTCTCCCACCGTTTCTGCTTCAACTTCCTGCCTGAGTTCTTGCCAACGATGGGCTGTGAGGTGTGAGGTGACTGGAACCCCATCCTCCCCTGAGCTGTTTTTGTTCACAGCACCTTAACACAGCCACAGAAGGAGATATGCAGCAGAAGCAAAGGTCTTGCACATGCTAGGCGACTAGCATCCCAAGTCCTTTTTTGCCACTTTGGTTTTTGAAGGTTTCATGTAGCCCAGGCTGCCCTCAAACTCAGTGTGTAGCTGAGGCTGGCCTCAGGTGCTTGGATCACAAGTGTGCCCTAACACAGCTGGCTTCCTCTGTCACTGTCATCAGTTCTAGAACCTCTGTTAGGTTCTTGTTTCTGGTATTGGTATCTTCCTGTTTGTACTTGCCTGTCACCGTTTCTCATTCAAGTTGGCTTTCCTGATTCTTGGATATGATTTTTTAAAATTATAACCTAGAGTCAACAAACAAACAAACAAACAAAGTCTCAAGTCAGACATGGTGGTGCAGCCTATTTGGTGCTGTGTGTCTAGAGGGAAATTTCTGTGAACAAAGACTAACTTTAACAACTTTATTGAACACTGCATGTGACGTAAGGTAGTTTTGGCTGTGAACTTGATTTTCTTTTCTTCCTTTTTAAATTTTTTAAATTTATTTTATTTCTAAGACAGGGTTTTTCTGTGTAGCCCTGGCTGTCCTGGAACTCGCTCTATAGACCAGGCTGGCCTCAAGCTCTCCGAGCCCCACCCCTGCCTCTTCCTCCCAGTGTTGAGATTAAAAATGTGCACTACTATACCTGGTCTTGATTTTTTTTTTTAAACAAGACTATCTAAAATTACCTGTGAGGATTATATTGCAATAGAGTCAATTAAACTGAACAAACATGGTATAAATTGTAAGTAATGTCAAATTGTTTTACTATAATTTCTAGATGATCAAGAATAAACCATGAAATGAGATCTCCATTTCATTTAAAATAAAAACAAAAAACAACAACAAAAAAAATCCTATATTTTCTGAGCTCAAACCATAGTTCCAGCCAAGTTCCTCAGACCTAGGCACACAGAAAATTCTCTGGATTTGCTAGGATAGGAGCCTAGGCCTCAAGCAGCCATGCCTCCAGTCGCTCACTGGGAGAGTCTGGGTCCCACATTAGAAAATCCACTTGACCATCCAATCGATGACTTCCACATAATGTCTCTTTGGAAGCAACTGATCACTGGAAATACATAATGGGCAAATTCCAAGATTACAATCTAGGTCGGGTGTGGTGGAGCAAACCAAACAGGAAGATTTGAGTTCAAGGCCAACCTAGACTGCACAGCAAGTTCCAGGCTAGCCAGGGCTATTGGGATTTTTTTTTTCTTAACTGACAGAACAGGAAGCACAAACTTGTTGGGCTGGCTGCATTCAGTGAGAATTCAGTAAGGAGCAAAAGGCAGTGTTTGGGGGAGGGAGGGACAGACAGTTGTGCACTGAGACCTGAGCTTTGACAATGGGCCAAGGCCAGCCCCAGGGCCCTGAGGAAACAGAAGAGCTGGGTGAGCAGTAGCCCAATGAGAGAAGTCTTCTCCAGGTCAATGTCCACAGTTCCTGTGCCAACCCAGCCTGGTCTTGACTTTAGTGTCCTAGAGAACCTTTCCTAGCCAAGTCTACAATGCCCCTGGGTGAGGATGGCCTTTCACCCATATAACAAGGCTTAATTTGGAACCATCTGACTGACACGTGGCTGAGGCAATGCTGCTAAAGAGGAAGGTGGCCAGGAGAGGCACCAGTGAAAGCATGACTTAGCAGGAAGCCCTCTCTGCAGTTCAGGGGATGGCCTTGGGCTGGAGGAGTGACTAAGTAGAGCACTTGCCCAGCATACAGGAGCTCTTAGTTCCCTCCCCACTGCATAAGCCCTACCTGTGATGCAGGCCTGAAATGCCAGAACTCAGACTTGGGGGAGACAGGAGGATATCTGGGAGTTTGAGGCCGCCAGGGCTACAAAGAGAAACCCTGTTTCAAAACAAAACAAAGACAAATGAAAAGTGCTCAGCTGGTCATATGCACTTGTAATTTCAGCACTGGGGAACAAAGACTGGCAAGTCCCTGGGGCTCCCTGGCCAGCCAGCCTGCTCAGCAAGTTCCAGGCCTGTGGGAGATCCTCTATCAAACAGAAAAGTGGAGGGGCTGGAGAGATGGCTCAGTGGTTAAATACACTTCCTGTTCTTCCAGAGGACCTAGGTTAGGTTCCCAGCACCCATGTCAAGCAGTTTGCAAATGCCTGTAATTCCAGCTCCAGATCTGATTCCCTCTTTTGGCTTCCTTGGGCATTTGAGAGTACATGCATGTGCACGCGCACACGCACACACACACACACACACACACACACACACACACACGCACACACTTAAAAACAGCAGCCCCAAGAACATCCTGTGCTGTGCTCAGAAGCAGGCATCCTGCTCTAACAGACCGTGGAGAAGTAAGTGAAGCCTGCCTCCCAGGGCTCCATCAGGACGGACTCCTCATCTGCCAAGTCTCCACAGACAAAAGACCTGCTCCTCCCAGGAGAGGAAGGAATCCCAGGCTGCAGGCCTTCCTGCCCTGCACCCATGCTTTCTGCCCAAGTGGCATTCTAGCCTCCACATGGATCACCCCCTTGAAGTCAAATCCCCCTCCCTCCGGTCAAGAGTTACAGATTCCAGCCTGCATGTGGGCTCAGTGGATAACGGTACTCACCAGCAAGTCTGATGAGCTAAGAATCTCAGGGTTCCACATGGTGGAAGGAAAATACCCATTCCCACAAGCCATTCTCTAGCCTCACATAAAATATTCTCATTTAAAAAAAAAAAAAAGGTTGGCAGATGGTGGTGATGCACACCTTTAGTCCCAGCTCTCAATGGGCAGAGGCAGGCGGATCCTTGAGTTCGAGGCCAGCCTGGACTGCAGTGTGAGCTCCAGGACAGTCAGGGCTATACAGAAAACCCCTTTCTTGAAAAAACAAAACAAGGTTACAGGTTCAAGGATAAAATCTCCAGCCAGAATCTCACCCTATGTGGGGTAATATTCTCTGTAGAATTTACCCTTTCCATTATATATAAACAGCACAAAATATATACACATACCCTGACCAAAGGCTGACACATTTATACTGTGACTTGTTTTGTTGGGGTTTTGTGTTTTGGATTTTTGAGACAAGGTGTGACTTTGCAGCCCTGGAACTTGCTGGATAGACCAGGCTGGCCTTAAACTCACAGAGATCCACCTGCCTCTGCCTCCAGAGTGCTGGGAATAAGGGCCTGCACCACCATGCCTAGCTTTAGATTCTCAGAAACTGGTGGCTGGTGAGATGGCTCAGTGGGTGAGGATACTTCCCACCAGGCCTGATGCTCTAAGTCCTTGAGTTCGAGGCCAGCCTGGACTGCAGTGTGAGCTCCAGGACAGTCAGGGCTACACAGAAAACCCCTTTCTTGAAACCTCTGGACCGCACAGGGTGGAAGGAGAGAACAGACTCACATGCAAGGCTGTGGCACAAGCACACCCACACTCATCTAAACACAGAGATATACAGAGATAAACAAGATAAATAAATAAATATCAAATATAGATAAATAAATAAATAAATAGTAGGTGCGTGTAGAAAAGGAGGCAAGCACTCTGACAGCTGAGCCACACCTGATCTTTTGGCCTGTACCTCTCAAGTGCTGGGACTCGTGGGCCATCTTGTCCAGCTCTAAAGTTATTTTCCTAGGGAAGAAAACAGGGGTGGGGATTCCCCATCCCTTGGATGGGGAACCCTCTGCTTAGAAGATGTTTCCCTACTCGGCCTGGTAGCCTATTCACTGTGGTATTCCCAGCAGGGCTCACCCTGGACACCTACCTATATGTTCCATAACAACAATGGAATACTATGCAGCACTATAAACTACAGCCTCTCTTAGAAAGGCTGTCCAAACTCATGAGAACAGTATGTTCATCAATCTTCCATAAGGAATCACAGAAAACTCCGATTATCTCCCCACTGCTCATGTCTATAGTCCCAGTAACTCCACCTCTTGGGACCAACCATCCTTTCCCGGGTTCTGGGGACAACTGCATTCACACACATGTACCCACACCCATCATTTAAAAATAAAATCAATCTATTTCAATTTTTTCTGAAGGCAGCACCCTCGGTGACTCAGGCACTTGCAATTGGCCCCACCACTTAAAATGCCAACATCAGGACACTGGAGGCCCAGCTTCCCACACAAGCCACTTGGGGACACAAGCCAGATCCAAATCACAAGCTGTGACTGTCCTGACCAACCACGAGCATTAGAACGCGCAATAGTTGGCCTAAGGAGACAACTCAGTGGATAAAGTGCTGACTGTACAACATGTAAAAAGCTGAAGTGTCCGAGTGTGTCTGCAACCTCAGCACCAGGGGATGGAGGAAGACGAGAAGATGCTGGGGAGGGGAGAACTGGCCAGCCAGTGGAGCCAACTGATGAAACAGGCTCAGAGAAAGACCCTGCCTCAAAAATAAAGCAGAGAGCTATCAGGGAAGACAGAAGACAGCAGCCTCTGCCCTTCCCCCAACTGAACTTTGATGATTAATAAGAAAACGCCTGATCACAAAGGGAAAATCTGAAGATGGGCATGGTGGTAGAGGGCTTTCATCTCAGCACTAAGAAGACAGACCTCTGTGAGTTCGAGGCCAGCCTTACCTACATAGTGAGTTCGAGGACAGCCACCGCTAGAGTGAGACCCTGTCTCGAAAAACAAACACAAAGGGAAAACCTGAATTTCACAGCAGATAACTTGGCTAGCACTAAGTCATGAATGGATGACGGGTGACTGAGAAAACACCAAATGAATCCAAAGGGACTGACTACAGAGACACGGCCCTACTTTCTGAAAAATGTCAGGGTCATGAGAGACAAAAGAAGTCCAGATCAAAGGCAAGGAGTAGTGAACTAGGTCTACCGTGTCTCTCAGACTGGAGAGCAGACTTCAGCTAGAAAAGAAAGGACAGCGGAAATGTGGAGGGGCTGGGACTTGATAACTCCCCACAGTGGCCCTCTCTGTTGCACAGGGATTAGGAGAAAATGCCTTGAAATTTACATAGAAAATGAACCCAGTGATTGAATATGTGAGGCCCTGTGATCCATCCCCAGCATCAGCTTGTCTCTCACACATATACACACACATACACATAGGCACAGACAGATAGACGGACACACATATGTACATACCCACAGAGACACAGAGATACATAGAGACATACATACATACATAGGCACACACATAGGTGCAGACATACAAATATAAACACAGAGACACATGGAGTCAGACTCACACAGAGACACACTGATATGCACAAACATACATATACACACACAGAGGCACACATATATGTGCAGACATACATACACAAATACATACATTAACACAAAGACACATACCCATACACACATACTCAGACAAATGCTAATACACCGCAAACAGTACCACCCAGGCACACATACATATATACATATACATATAGACACATTTTTGTACACATTGTACACACATACACAGAAACACAGTGAGACACACAAATACATACAAAAGCACATGTATGTATATAAGCATACGACACTCAGACCAACACTCTGAATCAAAGGAAGTGGGTTTTTTTGTTGTTGTTGTTGTTTTATGTGAATACACCCTTCAGACACACACTAGAAGAGGGCATCAGTTCCCATTACAGACGGTTGTGAGCCACCATGTGGTTGCTGGGACTTGAACTCAGGAAGTCTGGAAGAGCAGTCAGTGCTCCTAACCACTGAGCCAGCCCTCCAGCCACTAAAGGGAGTAGCTTCTGACTTACTGTCAAATTAGCTTTGAGAAAGCAGTTGCTTCCCAGCAGCTCGTCATTGTCAAGGCACACTGCAAGAGAGGCCTAGAGCTGGGAGGGCACACTTTAGCTGTGGACCACAGAGAACAGTCCAAAGAGGCCAGGACACCTGTGTCCCAGAAGAATAAACCAAGCCAGAGTGGACGTCTGCCTTTCTTGGGGGAAGATACTCACTCCCTGCCCAAAAAACACAGGCCAGATATCAAGGCCCAGCTCCTAATTGGGTGAGTCTAAATAAGCCCCAGATGTCATGCCAGATTTCTTTTTTTTTTTTTTTTTTGGTTTTTCCAGACCGGGTTTCTCTGTATAGCCCTGGCTGTCCTGGAACTCACTTTGTAGACCAGGCTGGCCTCGAAGTCAGAAATCCGCCTGCCTCTGCCTCCTGAGTGCTGGAATTAAAGGCGTGCGCCACCACGCCCAGCTCATGCCAGATTTCTTGACCAAAAGAATACAAGATGGCAGGTGACCAAGTGGTAGGATGGCAGGTACGAAGGCAAGATGGAAACCCAGGTAAATAGCTCAGTGTGGTGACTCAGGCCTGTAATCCACGTACTCGGGAGGTTGAGGCAGGAGGAGTCGGCCTGGGTTAAAGGCCAGCCTGGTCTACACCGAGAAGCAGCTGGTCACAATAATCAGAACCACACTGAATACGGGCTAGTGTTCAGCTCACTTGCTCCATCTTAAAGTCGAAGTTAAAAACATATATTTTTTTTATTTTGAGTTATGTGTAAATATGTGTGTGATTATTGTGCATATGAGTTTGGGTGTTCGAGGCCAGAAGAGGCTATGAGATCACTTGGAGCTCAAGTCACAGGCTACTGTGAGCTGCCTGTGATCTGGGTGCTAGAAACTGAACCCAGGTCTTCTCTGTAAGAGCAGTAAACACCCTTAACCACCGAACCATCTTTCCAACCCGCTTTCTCCATTTTATACAGTTCATGATGGGCCAGGCTCACCCATAGTCAAGATGGATCTTCCCACATCGATGACATAATCAAGATAAACCCCCGCAGTCACATCCAGAGCCCATCCCCCAGGTATTCTGGTTTGACAGTTTAGATCAACCATCACAGCTGCAGTCTAGAGCTGAAGAGGGCGCCATTCCAACAAGGCATCTTCCTGCATCAGCAAGGTCTGGCCTGCATTCAAAGCCTACTTTCTCAAAAGACTTTTCTTGCAAGCACGGCCGTGCCCACTCACTCACACACCACCTAAGGCTGCCTTTTTGTTAAATAAAACAGCAGTTGCTCAGCTGTCAGATCTTACAGCTCACAAGCTTCAGGAATGTACTATCTGGCCCCTCACAAAGGAAGTCTGCCAGTGTGTCTGACTTAATGAATCACTCTGTACCAATGCTACTTCCGGCTCTTGATCATTTTGGTGTGGTTATGTAAGACGGTGAACATCGGGAAAGCTTGGTGAGAATAGAAAGAAACGCTGTGATATTTCGCAATTGCTGTAAGGGTAAGACTGACTAAGATTAAAGAGTCAGGGCTGAGGAAATGACTCGGTCAGAAGACTGCTTGCACTGAAAGCCTGGAGACCTGCGTCCCATTTCCGGGACCCACGTTATGAGGGTTCGGCCTGTACATCCCACTTTAAAGTAGTTATTTCTAAAACTATGTATTTCATGTTCAATAGTGTATATGGGTATGTGCTTACGTGCATGTGAGTTCGGGTGTTCAAGGCCAAAAGAGGTTGTCAGCTCACTTGAAGAAGGCTGGAGGATGCCTAGAGCTCCTTGGTCAGCCAGTCTAACGCAAATGGTAAGCGTCAGGTCAATGAGAGACCATGTGCCAAAAAAAGCAATATGGGAAGCCAGAGATATGGCCAGGTGGCTAAGAGAACCTGCTGCCCTTGAAGATGACCCAGGTTCCATTCCTAGATCTCCAGGTCCAGGGCTCTGATCCAACAGGCACTGCACACAGTGATATACAGACAAATATGCAAACAAATACTACACGAGACAGAAGACAGACGGCTCCTGAGGGACAGTTACTAAGGCTTCCTCTGACCTGTACATGTGCACATACACACTCATTCACACATGCTCACTCACAAACACACACAATACTTATGCACAAACATTCATGTACGCACATATACAAACACACATGAACACTCGAGCATGCACACACACACACACACAAACACATACAAATGCAAAATTAAGGGGCAAATACGGTGATAAACACACCTCAAATCTCAGCACTCGGGAGGCAGATGCAGGAGGATGGCTGAGAGTTCAAGAGCAGCTAGCTTTACGCAGTTCAAGTTTCGCCTGGACCACTAACTAACACCCAGTTTCAAAACAGAAAAGCAAGAAGCTGAGAGTGAACTCAGTGGTGGAGCACTTGCCTGGAGTCACCCAGTGCGGAGCTGGAGAAGTGGCTGGGAGGTACAGTGCTTGCCTGGCATGCAGGAGTCCCTAGGTTCAAACCCTAGTACTGCAAATAAGCAGACAGATGGCAGTCAGAACTGCAGAAGAAAGATCCACCTAGAGCAAAGACGCACTGTGTCACTGCCAGCTCACTACACCAGTGTCCATGTATACCTACTGTGCATCAACTGCCATACTAAGTACACAATACAAGTCCTTTCTCTTGTATGACAACCCTGCTTAAGAAATACTATCTCTCATTTTGCAGACCAACACTTTGCCAAGCAAATTACCCATGGTCCCCTAGCCAGCAACTTCCAGGGTGAGATGAGACACAAGGACCCTGTGGGACTCTGATACTTCTGCTGCCATGCTAGCTGTCATTGGCTGTGAAAGACAAGGTGACTGACTGGATGGCTCAGGATGGTGCCAGGGGTTCCAGGGCTGACGATCTTTCAGACTATGCCATCAACAACAGCTGTGCTTCTCCTGTGAATAGGAGAGCAACAGGGTCTCTGGAGCCTCTCTTCTACCCCAAAACGGCTTCTAGCCATCTCTTCTACAAGTCAGAATTCGTGAGACTTACCAAAACCAGCGTCCAGAATTTTTTATCAAGGTGTCAGGCCAAAGACTGTCACTGCACTGAGGGCTCTGACTGTACTGTTCTGAGGCCCACCTCACCCCAGCGTCTGTCTGCATTTCATGTTAACATAGGAGCATAGCTAAGCATTAAAGCCATGGCTGGAGATGCAAGGGGGTGGGGCGGGGTGGGGTGGGTGCACACCTGTCATTTCAGCTCTGCCAGGGTGAAAGCAGGAAGATCAGTGGAGAGCTCGAGGCTAGCCTGGATTACTGGAGACCCTTATCTCTGTAAACATCGGCTCAAGGTAATGTCCATCACTGAGTACCGACATCTAGAGAGCCCTACTGTGCGTTTTAAGTCTACAACTTGAACACATCAGTTAAAAAGTGGGCCATCTCCAACCACAGGATAGAAGAATTTCTTGTGATGTCTATAAAATGATCTGTAATTACTAAACCGTTTACAAGATTGCCCATCAGGGGCCAGCGAGATGGCTTATTAGCTAAAAAAGGTGTTTGCTGCCAAGTCTGACGACATGAGTTCCATCCCTGGGACCGTGTGCTGGCTCTGGCAAGTTATCCTGACCTCCAACATGCACCCCTACCCTCACAAGAATAAGTAAATTTAAAAAAAGGAGGAGGAGGAGGAAGAAGAGGAGGAGAAGAAGGGAGAGGAGGAGGGAGGGGGAAAGGAGGAGGAGGAAGAAGAGGAGGAGGAAGAGGAGGAGGCAGAAGAAAAATGAGCCTAGGGGTGGTGGTGCACGCCTTTAATCCCAGCACTCAAGATGCAGAGGCAGTTGGATCTCTGAGTTCGAGGACAGCCTGGTCTATAGAGTGAGTTCCAGGACAGCCAGGACTACACAGAGAAACCCTGTCTTGAAAAACCAAAAAAAGAAAAGAAGGTGGAAGGGGTCCTACAGCTCAACTTCCTGTACGCCAGCTCCAGGGGAGTGGTTGCTCTCTATGGCCTCCATGGACAGTGTGCTCACACATTCATCCTCCCCCACCCCTCACAGTTAGAAAGAGAGTCAGTTTTTTACTTCTTTTAAAGAATGGAGGATTGGTACCCACAGGGTACTCTACCTAGACCTATGTAGCTAAAGGCATGGGACTTCAGGCTCAGTCAAAACTCTGTAAGGGTAGAACTCTGGGCATGGGAGAAAGGGCAGAGCCTGAATGGTGCCTTGTGGCAAGCAGGGTTACAGCTCGGGAATCTAGGGCAGTGAGTGGGAAGAGATGCTTCGCCCGAGTTGGAGAGGACCAGTCTCATGTGAAGGCGTTGGCTACTTGGTCCCTCCCACATGGAGCCTGGCTTGCCTTCCTGCCCTGGGTGAATGGTTCTGCTCAGTGACTTTAGTCCATGATATACATACATACATACATACATGTTCGTGGATCATGGGTGTTTTGCCTTCATGTATGTCGATGTGAGGGTGTCAGATCCTCTGGAACTGGAGTTACAGGCAGATGTGAGCTGCCATGTAGGTGCTGGGACTTGAACCTGGGTCCTCTGGAAGAGCAGCCAACACCCTTAACCACTGAGCCATCCCTCCAGCCCAGCCACTTCTCTTGATTCCCATCTGGTACCACCAGTCGCCCCAGACCCTGCTAAACTCTTGGTTTTGCTAGAAAGAGTATGTGGGATTGGGTAGACTAGTTGAGGCACAGAATAGCATGGGCCTCCTGTATATTTGTTAGGTTCTATTGTTATAAAATGGTCTGATGAAAGGAACTATGGGGTCAGAGAGTCGGCTCGGTGGTTAAGAGAACTTGTTGCTCTGCATAGGACTTGAGTTCAGTTCCACACAGCGCCTACATCCTATAGCTCATAAACACCTGTAACTCCAGCTGCAGGGGATCTGATGCCTTCACACACACACCACACAGACACCCCACACACACACAGACATACCACATCACACCACACATACACACACACACACCCCACAAACACCCACACACACCCCCACACACAGACATACCACACCACACCACACCACACACACCCCACAAACACCCCCCCACACACACACACATACCACACCACACCACACCCACACCCACACAAAATTTTTAATACAAAAAAGTAAAAATAGGCTGGGCGGTGGTGGCGCACACCTTTAATCCCAGCACTTGGGAGGCAGAGGCAGGTGGATTTCTGAGTTCGAAGCCAGCCTGGTCTACAGAGTTCCAGGACAGCCAGGGCTATACAGAGAAACCCTGACTCGAAAAAACAAAAAAAAAAAAAAGAAAAAAAAGTAAAAATAACAAAAATAACTGGGCCATGGTAGTGCATGACTTTATCCCAGCACTTGGGAGGCAGAGGCAGAGCAAGGCAAATCCCTAAGTTCGAAGCCAGCCTGGTCTACGGAACAAGTCCCAGGACAGCCAGGGCTACACAGAGAAACCCTGTCTTGAAAAACAAAAACCAAAAAATAAAACTCCATAGCTACTGTACCTCAGAATGACAATCTTCATAAAAACTGACTTAACGCTTCTTCTTTAGGAAAACACCAAATGGCGGATGACGCCGGTGCAGCGGGAGGGCCTGGAGGACCTGGGGATCCAGGATTAGGAGGCCACAGCGGTTAGGGGCTGAAGCCAAGCCGTGGCCATGGTTGAGGCCCCAGGGCTCGTGGAGGTAAAGCTGAAGACAAGGAGTGGATCCCTGTCACCAAGCTGGGCCGCCTGGTTAAGGACATGAAGATCAAGTCCTCGGAGGAGATCCACCTGTTCTCCCTGCCCATTAAGGAGTCTGAGATCACTGACTTCTTCCTGGGTGCGCCCCTAAAGGATGAGGTTCTGAAAATCATGCCAGTGCAGAAGCAGACTCGGGCTGGCCCGCGGACCAGGCTTTCGTCTCTATTGGGGACTACAATGGTCACGTTGGTCTTGGTGTTAAGTGCTCCAAGGAGGTTGCCACTGCCATCGGAGGGGCCATCATCTTGGCCAAGCTTTCCATTGTCCCTGTGCGGAGAGGCTACTGGGGGAACAAGATTGGCAAGCCCCACACTGTTCCATGCAAGGTGACAGGCCGCTGTGGCTCTGTGCTGGTGCGTCTCATCCCTGCCCCCAGAGGCACTGGCATTGTCTCTGCTCCTGTGCCCAAGAAACTCCTGATGATGGCCGGTATAGATGACTGCTACACTTCAGCCAGAGGCTGCACTGCCACCCTGGGCAACTTTGCTAAGGCCACCTTTGATGCCATCTCCAAGACTTACAGCTACCTGACCCCCGACCTCTGGAAAGAGACTGTCTTCACCAAGTCTCCTTATCAGGAATTCACTGATCATCTCGTGAAAACCCACACCAGAGTCTCTGTTCAGAGGACCCAGGCTCCAGCTGTGGCTACTACATAAGGATTTTGTACAAGACAAATAAAAGAATTAAGTCTGCTAAAAAAAAAAAAACAAAAACAAAAACAAAACTGACTTAACTGGACATCAGGGCTCACTGAGACACAGGACGAAGATGGGCAATGCTCTTGGGAGGATGATGCAAAGCAAGGTTCATTCACTCTCATCTATTCTCGTAGTTATACCAGCGGAGTGCATATCACTGGCACTCTTCCAAGCACTGGCTTCTCCCCACAGAAATAACTCGACTCGCCTTCCACTCCAACAATACTGCCACAGGGGTGGAAGGTACTTCATTTCATTTTCTGAGACACTGGCACGCTATGTAGCCCAGGATAGCCTCAGACTTGAGTCCTCCTACTTCAGGCAAGGACTAGGATTACAGATATGAGCTGCATGCCTGGCTAGGCTACTTTTGTTGCTGGCTACTTTATAGAACATAAACAAAGAAGAAAAATATTTACTCAAGAGATAAGGAGGGTAGTTTCAAACTCTTGAGCAAGGCTGGGGGTATAGCTCAAAAGTAGAGAAGGCACCGCCACACAGGAATCCAAATAGCTCCCAGCAAATACAAACACAAAATTTCTTTTTTGTTTTTTGTTACGGAGTCAGGGTTTCTCTGTGTAACAGCCCAGGCTGTCCTGGAACTTGATTTGTAGACCAGGCTGGCAGAACTCACAGAGATCACCTGCTTCTGTCTCTGGCTACCCAAAACTTCTTAAGCAAAGCAGTCAAGGAGTAGGAAAAAGGCAGCGTTCAAATGAGGCCTGGTGGTGCACACCTGTAAGCCCAGCGCTCGATAGGCAGAGCCAGGAGAATCAGGAGTTCAAGGACAGCCTTGGCTATAGAGCAAGTTTAAGACTAGCCTGAGCCAGACCCTATCTTAATAAATAAATAGAAAAAAGGGGGAAGGGCTGGAGAGATGGCTCAGTGGTTCAGAGCACTGACTGTCCTTCCAAAGGTCCTGAGTTCAATTCCCAGCAACCACATGGTGGCTCACAACCATCTGTAATGGCATCTGATGCCGTCCTCTGGTAAGCATGAAGATAGTATACTCATACATATAAAATAAATAAATAAATAAATAAATAAATATTTTTTTTAAAAATTAGAAAAAAACCCAAGTCTTCAAGATCAGTCCAGCAGGGGCTGAAGAGATGGCTCAGTGGCTAAGAGCATGCACTGCTCCTGCAGAGGGCAGGGTTTAGTTCTCAGCACCAATGTGCTAGCTTACAACTGTCTGTAACTCCTGTTCCAAGGGATCTGACACCCTCTTCTGGCTCCACCAGAACCAGGCACACATTGTGGTGCACATTATACAATTTATACATGTATACAATTATAGAAACAACTTTGAAGACCAAAACCAGACAAAGATTTAATAGCAGCTGCAGACCCAGAATAAAAGGGAAAAGGGAAGGTAGCATTTTCCCTCGAGAGCTCTGAGGACCAGCAACAGAAAAATGGCAGGGTCACTCACATCATGTTGGTGGCAGTGTGTGGCTGTTGAAGTACTATATGATCTTCAGATCATATTGCATAAGTTTATTTGTCTTTATGGTACTGGGGATGGAACCCCAGGCCCTTCCACACAGTAGGCAAGTGCTGAGGTATAGCCCCAGTCTCCAAAAATATTGTTTATAGACCAGTGAGAAAAGATGCTTGCTGCCAAGTCTGAAGACCTGAGTTCAATCTCCAGGACCTACATAATGAAGAACCAACTTCACAAAGTTGTCCTTTGATGTCCACACACATGTCATGGCAGATGAAAACACACACACTCTCTCTCTGAATGAAGAAAGGAAGGAAGGAAGAAAAGAAGGAAGGAAGAAAGGGAGGGAGGAAGGAAGGGAGGGAGGGAGGAAGGGAGGGAGGGAGGGAAGTGAAATGCCAGTGAGCAAGCCCATAACAGGCACTGTCTTCTATTAACCACATGCCCAGGCTTCAGATCACCTTATATAAGGGACCCCCACTGACCTAAGTGAGTTTGTGGTTTTATAAACAGTCATTGAACCCTTAAACAAAGCCAACACACTACCTGCTTCTCCAGACCACAAACCCAGGTCAGAAACCTCTGTGATGCTTGGAATGCGTACTTCCCTCAGCGCCACCCCAGAGGAGCCTAGCCCAATTGGCTAATGTAATCTGTGTATCCCAGGGCCTTCGTCTGTTTGCTGTGTTGAAAACCAACCCTGGGTGACCCTCAACCATTGCATCTGTGTGCCCGGAAGGTTACCAAGAGTTTCTATGTATCTACCCGGTCCAGTGAACCTTTATACAGACCTAGTACACAATACACACTGTGAAGATCAAAGCCACACAAGTTCCTGTTGTTATGAACATGATCTGTCCCAGGGAGGGATGATGTGGAGACTGGACTCTGAGAAGGGGTTAGGCAGGTGAGGGCTACAGACACTGGTGACCAGGGTACATAAAGTCAAATGACTCAATACCACCTGTAACTTTCACTCACAAAAAAATGACGTAGGTTCCACCTTGGAAGGCACACCTTGTCTATTATTCTTCCTGTTATATAATCAGGCAAACAAGAGCCAATCTTTCAGATTATTACTCTATCACAGGCTATCACCTGTCCACTCACAGAACAGATCATTGCTAAGGCACCAGAGACTGGAGTCATATCTAATTATCCTTTATACTTTAAAAACCTTCCTTTCTTCATTTTCCTTCCTTCCTTCCTTCCCTCCTTCCTTCCTGTCCTCCCTCCCTCGCTCCCTCCTTTTATGAGACGGGCTCTTACCTAGCCCAGGGTAACTTCCAACTCACTGTTTCCCAGGATAGTCTTGCAATCCTGATCTGCCTATCTCCACCTCCTGAATCTTGAAGTATAGACAGGGGGCTGGTGAGATGGCTCAGTGGGTAAGAGCACCCGACTGCTCTTCGGAAGGTCCAGAGTTCAAATCCCAGCAACCACATGGTGGCTCACAACCATCCACAACGAGATCTGGCGCCCTCTTCTGGAGTGTCTGAAGACAGCTACAGTGTACTTACATATAATAAATAAATAAATCTTTAAAAAAAAAAAAAAAAAAAGAAGTATAGACAGGTTCCACTATGCCTACTTTACGCAGTACTGGGGATGGAACCCAGGGCCTCCTATGTGGTAGGTAAGCAGTCTACCAACTGAGCTACATCCCCAGTCAGAAACTGCTGAGCTTCTGAAAAGCACAGGGAATTCTCTTATCTATAACATACATAGATTGGAAGGTCTCAGCCCCCAGAATGCCAACTGAAAGACTGA